>NC_091189.1:37317308-37334808 GCF_040958095.1 Procambarus clarkii | reverse complement strand
CCCACCCAACTGGGCGGCAGGTTTACAGTCATGTGCTCCACACCCACCCAACTGGTCGGCAGCTTTACAGTCATGTGCTCCACACCCACCCAACTGGGCGGCAGCTTTACAGTCATGTGCTCCACACCCACCCAACTGGGCGGCAGGTTTACAGTCATGTGCTCCACACCCACCCAACTGGTCGGCAGCTTTACAGTCATGTGCTCTACACCCACCCAACTGGGCGGTAGCTTTACAGTCATGTGCTCCACACCCACCCAACTGGGCGGCAGCTTTACAGTCATTTGCTCTACACCCACCCAACTGGGCGGCAGGTTTACAGTCATGTGCTCCACACCCACCCAACTGGTAGGCAGCTTTACAGTCATGTGCTCCACACCCACCCAACTGGGCGGCAGGTTTACAGTCATGTGCTCCACACCCACCCAACTGGTCGGCAGCTTTACAGTCATGTGCTCCACACCCACCCAACTGGGCAGCAGGTTTACAGTCATGTGCTCCACACCCACCCAACTGGGCGGCAGTTTTACAGTCATGTGCTCCACACCCACCCAACTGGGCGGCAGCTTTACAGTCATTTGCTCTACACCCACCCAACTGGGCGGCATGTTTACAGTCATGTGCACCACACCCACCCAACTGGGCGGTAGTTTTACAGTCATTTGCTCCACACCCACCCAACTGGGCGGCAGCTTTGCAGTCATGTGCTCCACACCCACCCAACTGGGCGGCAGGTTTACAGTCATGTGCTCCACACCCACCCAACTGGGCGGCAGTTTTACAGTCATGTGCTCCACACCCACCCAACTGGGCGGCAGCTTTACAGTCCTGTGCTCCACACCCACCCAACTGGTCGGCAGCTTTACAGTCATGTGCTCTACACCCACCCAACTGGGCGGCAGCTTTACAGTCATGTGCTCCACACCCACCCAACTGGGCGGCAGGTTTACAGTCATGTGCTCCACACCCACCCAACTGGTCGGCAGCTTTACAGTCATGTGCTCCACACCCACCCAACTGGGCGGCAGGTTTACAGTCATGTGCTCCACACCCACCCAACTGGGCGGCAGTTTTACAGTCATGTGCTCCACACCCACCCAACTGGGCGGCAGCTTTACAGTCCTGTGCTCCACACCCACCCAACTGGTCGGCAGCTTTACAGTCATGTGCTCTACACCCACCCAACTGGGCGGCAGCTTTACAGTCATGTGCTCCACACCCACCCAACTGGTCGGCAGCTTTACAGTCATGTGCTCTACACCCACCCAACTGGGCGGCAGCTTTACAGTCATGTGCTCCACACCCACCCAACTGGGCGGCAGGTTTACAGTCATGTGCTCCACACCCACCCAACTGGTCGGCAGCTTTACAGTCATGTGCTCCACACCCACCCAACTGGGCGGCAGCTTTACAGTCATGTGCTCCACACCCACCCAACTGGGCGGCAGGTTTACAGTCATGTGCTCCACACCCACCCAACTGGTCGGCAGCTTTACAGTCATGTGCTCCACACCCACCCAACTGGGCGGCAGGTTTACAGTCATGTGCTCCACACCCACCCAACTGGGCGGCAGTTTTACAGTCATGTGCTCCACACCCACCCAACTGGGCGGCAGCTTTACAGTCCTGTGCTCCACACCCACCCAACTGGTCGGCAGCTTTACAGTCATGTGCTCTACACCCACCCAACTGGGCGGCAGCTTTACAGTCATGTGCTCCACACCCACCCAACTGGTCGGCAGCTTTACAGTCATGTGCTCTACACCCACCCAACTGGGCGGCAGCTTTACAGTCATGTGCTCCACACCCACCCAACTGGGCGGCAGGTTTACAGTCATGTGCTCCACACCCACCCAACTGGTCGGCAGCTTTACAGTCATGTGCTCCACACCCACCCAACTGGGCGGCAGGTTTACAGTCATGTGCTCCACACCCACCCAACTGGGCGGCAGTTTTACAGTCATGTGCTCCACACCCACCCAACTGGGCGGCAGCTTTACAGTCATTTGCTCTACACCCACCCAACTGGGCGGCATGTTTACAGTCATGTGCACCACACCCACCCAACTGGGCGGTAGTTTTACAGTCATTTGCTCCACACCCACCCAACTGGGCGGCAGCTTTGCAGTCATGTGCTCCACACCCACCCAACTGGGCGGCAGCTTTACAGTCCTGTGCTCCACACCCACCCAACTGGTAGGCAGCTTTACAGTCATGTGCTCCACACCCACCCAACTGGGCGGCAGGTTTACAGTCATGTGCTCCACACCCACCCAACTGGTCGGCAGCTTTACAGTCATGTGCTCCACACCCACCCAACTGGGCGGCAGGTTTACAGTCATGTGCTCCACACCCACCCAACTGGGCGGCAGTTTTACAGTCATGTGCTCCACACCCACCCAACTGGGCGGCAGCTTTACAGTCATTTGCTCTACACCCACCCAACTGGGCGGCATGTTTACAGTCATGTGCACCACACCCACCCAACTGGGCGGTAGTTTTACAGTCATTTGCTCCACACCCACCCAACTGGGCGGCAGCTTTGCAGTCATGTGCTCCACACCCACCCAACTGGGCGGCAGGTTTACAGTCATGTGCTCCACACCCACCCAACTGGGCGGCAGTTTTACAGTCATGTGTTCCACACCCACCCAACTGGGCGGCAGCTTTACAGTCCTGTGCTCCACACCCACCCAACTGGTCGGCAGCTTTACAGTCATGTGCTCTAAACCCACCCAACTGGGCGGCAGCTTTACAGTCATGTGCTCCACACCCACCCAACTGGGCGGCAGCTTTACAGTCATGTGCTCCACACCCACCCAACTGGGCGGCAGGTTTACAGTCATGTGCTCCACACCCACCCAACTGGTCGGCAGCTTTACAGTCATGTGCTCCACACCCACCCAACTGGGCGGCAGGTTTACAGTCATGTGCTCCACACCCACCCAACTGGGCGGCAGTTTTACAGTCATGTGCTCCACACCCACCCAACTGGGCGGCAGCTTTACAGTAATTTGCTCTACACCCACCCAACTGGGCGGCATGTTTACAGTCATGTGCACCACACCCACCCAACTGGGCGGTAGTTTTACAGTCATTTGCTCCACACCCACCCAACTGGTCGGCAGCTTTACAGTCATGTGCTCTACACCCACCCAACTGGGCGGCAGCTTTACAGTCATGTGCTCCACACCCACCCAACTGGGCGGCAGGTTTACAGTCATGTGCTCCACACCCACCCAACTGGTCGGCAGCTTTACAGTCATGTGCTCCACACCCACCCAACTGGGCGGCAGGTTTACAGTCATGTGCTCCACACCCACCCAACTGGGCGGCAGTTTTACAGTCATGTGCTCCACACCCACCCAACTGGGCGGCAGCTTTACAGTCCTGTGCTCCACACCCACCCAACTGGGCGGCAGGTTTACAGTCATGTGCTCCACACCCACCCAACTGGTCGGCAGCTTTACAGTCATGTGCTCCACACCCACCCAACTGGGCGGCAGGTTTACAGTCATGTGCTCCACACCCACCCAACTGGGCGGCAGTTTTACAGTCATGTGCTCCACACCCACCCAACTGGGCGGCAGCTTTACAGTCCTGTGCTCCACACCCACCCAACTGGGCGGCATGTTTACAGTCATGTGCACCACACCCACCCAACTGGGCGGTAGTTTTACAGTCATTTGCTCCACACCCACCCAACTGGGCGGCAGCTTTGCAGTCATGTGCTCCACACCCACCCAACTGGGCGGCAGCTTTACAGTCCTGTGCTCCACACCCACCCAACTGGTAGGCAGCTTTACAGTCATGTGCTCCACACCCACCCAACTGGGCGGCAGGTTTACAGTCATGTGCTCCACACCCACCCAACTGGTCGGCAGCTTTACAGTCATGTGCTCCACACCCACCCAACTGGGCAGCAGGTTTACAGTCATGTGCTCCACACCCACCCAACTGGGCGGCAGTTTTACAGTCATGTGCTCCACACCCACCCAACTGGGCGGCAGCTTTACAGTCATTTGCTCTACACCCACCCAACTGGGCGGCATGTTTACAGTCATGTGCACCACACCCACCCAACTGGGCGGTAGTTTTACAGTCATTTGCTCCACACCCACCCAACTGGGCGGCAGCTTTGCAGTCATGTGCTCCACACCCACCCAACTGGGCGGCAGGTTTACAGTCATGTGCTCCACACCCACCCAACTGGGCGGCAGTTTTACAGTCATGTGCTCCACACCCACCCAACTGGGCGGCAGCTTTACAGTCCTGTGCTCCACACCCACCCAACTGGTCGGCAGCTTTACAGTCATGTGCTCTACACCCACCCAACTGGGCGGCAGCTTTACAGTCATGTGCTCCACACCCACCCAACTGGGCGGCAGGTTTACAGTCATGTGCTCCACACCCACCCAACTGGTCGGCAGCTTTACAGTCATGTGCTCCACACCCACCCAACTGGGCGGCAGGTTTACAGTCATGTGCTCCACACCCACCCAACTGGGCGGCAGTTTTACAGTCATGTGCTCCACACCCACCCAACTGGGCGGCAGCTTTACAGTCCTGTGCTCCACACCCACCCAACTGGTCGGCAGCTTTACAGTCATGTGCTCTACACCCACCCAACTGGGCGGCAGCTTTACAGTCATGTGCTCCACACCCACCCAACTGGTCGGCAGCTTTACAGTCATGTGCTCTACACCCACCCAACTGGGCGGCAGCTTTACAGTCATGTGCTCCACACCCACCCAACTGGGCGGCAGGTTTACAGTCATGTGCTCCACACCCACCCAACTGGTCGGCAGCTTTACAGTCATGTGCTCCACACCCACCCAACTGGGCGGCAGCTTTACAGTCATGTGCTCCACACCCACCCAACTGGGCGGCAGGTTTACAGTCATGTGCTCCACACCCACCCAACTGGTCGGCAGCTTTACAGTCATGTGCTCCACACCCACCCAACTGGGCGGCAGGTTTACAGTCATGTGCTCCACACCCACCCAACTGGGCGGCAGTTTTACAGTCATGTGCTCCACACCCACCCAACTGGGCGGCAGCTTTACAGTCCTGTGCTCCACACCCACCCAACTGGTCGGCAGCTTTACAGTCATGTGCTCTACACCCACCCAACTGGGCGGCAGCTTTACAGTCATGTGCTCCACACCCACCCAACTGGTCGGCAGCTTTACAGTCATGTGCTCTACACCCACCCAACTGGGCGGCAGCTTTACAGTCATGTGCTCCACACCCACCCAACTGGGCGGCAGGTTTACAGTCATGTGCTCCACACCCACCCAACTGGTCGGCAGCTTTACAGTCATGTGCTCCACACCCACCCAACTGGGCGGCAGGTTTACAGTCATGTGCTCCACACCCACCCAACTGGGCGGCAGTTTTACAGTCATGTGCTCCACACCCACCCAACTGGGCGGCAGCTTTACAGTCATTTGCTCTACACCCACCCAACTGGGCGGCATGTTTACAGTCATGTGCACCACACCCACCCAACTGGGCGGTAGTTTTACAGTCATTTGCTCCACACCCACCCAACTGGGCGGCAGCTTTGCAGTCATGTGCTCCACACCCACCCAACTGGGCGGCAGCTTTACAGTCCTGTGCTCCACACCCACCCAACTGGTAGGCAGCTTTACAGTCATGTGCTCCACACCCACCCAACTGGGCGGCAGGTTTACAGTCATGTGCTCCACACCCACCCAACTGGTCGGCAGCTTTACAGTCATGTGCTCCACACCCACCCAACTGGGCGGCAGGTTTACAGTCATGTGCTCCACACCCACCCAACTGGGCGGCAGTTTTACAGTCATGTGCTCCACACCCACCCAACTGGGCGGCAGCTTTACAGTCATTTGCTCTACACCCACCCAACTGGGCGGCATGTTTACAGTCATGTGCACCACACCCACCCAACTGGGCGGTAGTTTTACAGTCATTTGCTCCACACCCACCCAACTGGGCGGCAGCTTTGCAGTCATGTGCTCCACACCCACCCAACTGAGCGGCAGGTTTACAGTCATGTGCTCCACACCCACCCAACTGGGCGGCAGATTTACAGTCATGTGCTCCACACCCACCCAACTGGGCGGCAGCTTTACAGTCCTGTGCTCCACACCCACCCAACTGGTCGGCAGCTTTACAGTCATGTGCTCTACACCCACCCAACTGGGCGGCAGCTTTACAGTCATGTGCTCCACACCCACCCAACTGGGCGGCAGGTTTACAGTCATGTGCTCCACACCCACCCAACTGGTCGGCAGCTTTACAGTCATGTGCTCCACACCCACCCAACTGGGCGGCAGGTTTACAGTCATGTGCTCCACACCCACCCAACTGGGCGGCAGTTTTACAGTCATGTGCTCCACACCCACCCAACTGGGCGGCAGCTTTACAGTCCTGTGCTCCACACCCACCCAACTGGTCGGCAGCTTTACAGTCATGTGCTCTACACCCACCCAACTGGGCGGCAGCTTTACAGTCATGTGCTCCACACCCACCCAACTGGTCGGCAGCTTTACAGTCATGTGCTCTACACCCACCCAACTGGGCGGCAGCTTTACAGTCATGTGCTCCACACCCACCCAACTGGGCGGCAGGTTTACAGTCATGTGCTCCACACCCACCCAACTGGTCGGCAGCTTTACAGTCATGTGCTCCACACCCACCCAACTGGGCGGCAGCTTTACAGTCATGTGCTCCACACCCACCCAACTGGGCGGCAGGTTTACAGTCATGTGCTCCACACCCACCCAACTGGTCGGCAGCTTTACAGTCATGTGCTCCACACCCACCCAACTGGGCGGCAGGTTTACAGTCATGTGCTCCACACCCACCCAACTGGGCGGCAGTTTTACAGTCATGTGCTCCACACCCACCCAACTGGGCGGCAGCTTTACAGTCCTGTGCTCCACACCCACCCAACTGGTCGGCAGCTTTACAGTCATGTGCTCTACACCCACCCAACTGGGCGGCAGCTTTACAGTCATGTGCTCCACACCCACCCAACTGGTCGGCAGCTTTACAGTCATGTGCTCTACACCCACCCAACTGGGCGGCAGCTTTACAGTCATGTGCTCCACACCCACCCAACTGGTCGGCAGCTTTACAGTCATGTGCTCTACACCCACCCAACTGGGCGGCAGCTTTACAGTCATGTGCTCCACACCCACCCAACTGGGCGGCAGGTTTACAGTCATGTGCTCCACACCCACCCAACTGGTCGGCAGCTTTACAGTCATGTGCACCACACCCACCCAACTGGGCGGCAGGTTTACAGTCATGTGCTCCACACCCACCCAACTGGGCGGCAGTTTTACAGTCATGTGCTCCACACCCACCCAACTGGGCGGCAGCTTTACAGTCATTTGCTCTACACCCACCCAACTGGGCGGCATGTTTACAGTCATGTGCACCACACCCACCCAACTGGGCGGTAGTTTTACAGTCATTTGCTCCACACCCACCCAACTGGGCGGCAGCTTTGCAGTCATGTGCTCCACACCCACCCAACTGGGCGGCAGCTTTACAGTCCTGTGCTCCACACCCACCCAACTGGTAGGCAGCTTTACAGTCATGTGCTCCACACCCACCCAACTGGTCGGCAGCTTTACAGTCATGTGCTCCACACCCACCCAACTGGGCGGCAGGTTTACAGTCATGTGCTCCACACCTACCCAACTGGGCGGCAGTTTTACAGTCATGTGCTCCACACCCACCCAACTGGGCGGCAGCTTTACAGTCATTTGCTCTACACCCACCCAACTGGGCGGCATGTTTACAGTCATGTGCACCACACCCACCCAACTGGGCGGTAGTTTTACAGTCATTTGCTCCACACCCACCCAACTGGGCGGCAGCTTTGCAGTCATGTGCTCCACACCCACCCAACTGGGCGGCAGGTTTACAGTCATGTGCTCCACACCCACCCAACTGGGCGGCAGTTTTACAGTCATGTGCTCCACACCCACCCAACTGGGCGGCAGCTTTACAGTCCTGTGCTCCACACCCACCCAACTGGTCGGCAGCTTTACAGTCATGTGCTCTACACCCACCCAACTGGGCGGCAGCTTTACAGTCATGTGCTCCACACCCACCCAACTGGGCGGCAGGTTTACAGTCATGTGCTCCACACCCACCCAACTGGTCGGCAGCTTTACAGTCATGTGCTCCACACCCACCCAACTGGGCGGCAGGTTTACAGTCATGTGCTCCACACCCACCCAACTGGGCGGCAGTTTTACAGTCATGTGCTCCACACCCACCCAACTGGGCGGCAGCTTTACAGTCCTGTGCTCCACACCCACCCAACTGGTCGGCAGCTTTACAGTCATGTGCTCTACACCCACCCAACTGGGCGGCAGCTTTACAGTCATGTGCTCCACACCCACCCATCTGGTCGGCAGCTTTACAGTCATGTGCTCTACACCCACCCAACTGGGCGGCAGCTTTACAGTCATGTGCTCCACACCCACCCAACTGGGCGGCAGGTTTACAGTCATGTGCTCCACACCCACCCAACTGGTCGGCAGCTTTACAGTCATGTGCTCCACACCCACCCAACTGGGCGGCAGGTTTACAGTCATGTGCTCCACACCCACCCAACTGGGCGGCAGTTTTACAGTCATGTGCTCCACACCCACCCAACTGGGCGGCAGCTTTACAGTCATTTGCTCTACACCCACCCAACTGGGCGGCATGTTTACAGTCATGTGCACCACACCCACCCAACTGGGCGGTAGTTTTACAGTCATTTGCTCCACACCCACCCAACTGGGCGGCAGCTTTGCAGTCATGTGCTCCACACCCACCCAACTGGGCGGCAGGTTTACAGTCATGTGCTACACACCCACCCAACTGGGCGGCAGTTTTACAGTCATGTGCTCCACACCCACCCAACTGGGCGGCAGCTTTACAGTCCTGTGCTCCACACCCACCCAACTGGTCGGCAGCTTTACAGTCATGTGCTCTACACCCACCCAACTGGGCGGCAGCTTTACAGTCATGTGCTCCACACCCACCCAACTGGTCGGCAGCTTTACAGTCATGTGCTCTACACCCACCCAACTGGGCGGCAGCTTTACAGTCATGTGCTCCACACCCACCCAACTGGGCGGCAGGTTTACAGTCATGTGCTCCACACCCACCCAACTGGGCGGCAGGTTTACAGTCATGTGCTCCACACCCACCCAACTGGGCGGCAGTTTTACAGTCATGTGCTCCACACCCACCCAACTGCGCGGCAGCTTTACAGTCATTTGCTCTACACCCACCCAACTGGGCGGCATTTTTACAGTCATGTGCACCACACCCACCCAACTGGGCGGTAGTTTTACAGTCATTTGCTCCACACCCACCCAACTGGGCGGCAGCTTTGCAGTCATGTGCTCCACACCCACCCAACTGGGCGGCAGCTTTACAGTCCTGTGCTCCACACCCACCCAACTGGTAGGCAGCTTTACAGTCATGTGCTCCACACCCACCCAACTGGGCGGCAGGTTTACAGTCATGTGCTCCACACCCACCCAACTGGTCGGCAGGTTTACAGTCATGTGCTCCACACCCACCCAACTGGGCGGCAGGTTTACAGTCATGTGCTCCACACCCACCCAACTGGGCGGCAGTTTTACAGTCATGTGCTCCACACCCACCCAACTGGGCGGCAGCTTTACAGTCATTTGCTCTACACCCACCCAACTGGGCGGCATGTTTACAGTCATGTGCACCACACCCACCCAACTGGGCGGTAGTTTTACAGTCATTTGCTCCACACCCACCCAACTGGGCGGCAGCTTTGCAGTCATGTGCTCCACACCCACCCAACTGGGCGGCAGGTTTACAGTCATGTGCTCCACACCCACCCAACTGGGCGGCAGCTTTACAGTCGTGTGCTCCACACCCACCCAACTGGGTGGCAGCTTTACAGTCGTGTGCTCCACACCCACCCAACTGGGCGGCAGCTTTGCAGTCATGTGCTCCACACCCACCCAACTGGGCGGCAGCTTTACAGTCGTGTGCTCCACACCCACCCAACTGGGCGGCAGCTTTTCAGTCGTGTGCTCCACACCCACCCAACTGGGCGGCAGCTTTACAGTCGTGTGCTCCACACCCACCCAACTGGGCGGCAGCTTTACAGTCGTGTGCATGATGCGCCTACAAAAAGCAAATTTTAGAGACTTCGCTAAGATTCCCGGCAGTACATCATTATAAATGAAGTACTTATATATTTCTAGGACACCATTGGTGGTGTTATCTCTGAATTCCGAGATTTTTTTTCACATTCCATTATGTAATGACCCAATGTATGCGAGTAGTTTTGCTGACGGAGTTTACATTTATTTAGGTCTACTTCTGCAAATGTTACAAACTCCCAGAGGTACTTGTAGCCGAGCCCAAGCCTAGCAGAGGTAACATATAGAAGTCTGCTAATGGATGATCCATAGACGTGCGGTTCTTCCTGCATAATAGAATGATGATAGATGGAGTAACTGGTGTGAATTTCACTTTACCTTAAGTCTACGAGATTTTGATGATGTTCCCGAAACATTACTGCCCTCAGGCTGCTCAAAGGCAGTCCAAGTTGGTAATCAATTTCCTCTTTATGAGCAAAGGTTTTGGCTAACTCATCAGTTCTATATTACAAGCGTATATCTATCTGTTGTTTCTAGATAATAAAGTTGGACATAGGATTAAATTCCTCAGCACACACAACACCTTGCTTGTAACAGTGTTCCGTTGTTGACACTTGCTACAAGTTCAAGTTCAAGTATGTTTATTGAGACAAGAAAGAAATACATATCAAAGGGATAGAGTAGCATAGGCTATTTCTACCCCCCCCCCGGTGTTACGTTGTTGACACGTTCCCACAACGTTAAGGCAATGGTGTTACGTTGCTGACACGTTGCTACAACGATATGACAACGTTGGTACGTTTTTAAACGTAATTACTTCAAAAAAGGTTTAGTGAATAAGTTAGACTTAAGGGAGAGCGGAACCCTCGTTTGTTGAGCTAATGGTGTGATTTCCCTGATGACCCGCTGATGTGTAAATGTTCTGACACGAGGCACGTGGAGACCTTAACGTCCCTGGTGGACGGGTCCTACCTTGGGACAGTCACTGGTGGTCGGGTCCATCCTTGGGACAGTCACTGGTGGACGGGTCCAACCTTGGGACAGTCACTGGTGGTCGGGTCCATCCTTGGGACAGTCACTGGTGGACGGGTCCAACCTTGGGACAGTCACTGGTGGACGGGTCCAACCTTCAGACAGTCACTGGTGGACGGGTCCAACCTTGGGACAGTCACTGGTGGACGGGTCCAACCTTGGGACAGTCACTGGTGGACGGGTTCAACCTTGGGACAGTCACTGGTGGACGGGTCCAACCTTGGGACAGTCACTGGTGGACGGGTTCAACCTTGGGACAGTCACTGGTGGACGGGTCCAACCTTGGGACAGTCACTGGTGGACGGGTCCAACCTTGGGACAGTCACTGGTGGACGGGTCCAACCTTGGGACAGTCACTGGTGGACGGGTCCAACCTTGGGACAGTCACTGGTGGACGGGTCCAACCTTGGGACAGTCACTGGTGTACGGGTCCAACCTTGGGACAGTCACTGGTGGACGGGTTCAACCTTGGGACAGTCACTGGTGGACGGGTCCAACCTTGGGACAGTCACTGGTGGACGGGTCCAACCTTGGGACAGTCACTGGTGGACGGGTCCAACCTTGGGACAGTCACTGGTGGACGGGTCCAACCTTGAGACAGTCACTGGTGGACGGGTCCAACCTTGGGACAGTCACTGGTGTACGGGTCCAACCTTGGGACAGTCACTGGTGGACGGGTCCAACCTTAAGACAGTCACTGGTGGACGGGTGCAACATTGGGACAGTCACCAAAACTTCGAGTTTCGGATTCCCATCTGGATATTTGCCATGCCCACTTTAAAACTTCATTCATTATGGGACAAAATGGTCTATGAATGTTTCTGCTATGGGCCGAGGGAGACCGTTTAGATCTCCTCCAAGCCTTGTTTTTAACTTCAGCTGCCCTCCGGCTGCGGTATACAAGCCACGGCTGATCCCTCACCGGCTTGGTACTGCCGGTGAGGGATATACCTGTGCTGGAGGTCCAGTATATGACTTGTGAAAGCGTTTGCCTTGCTGTTGACGTTCTTCTGGAGTAAGATATTCCAGAGGGGAATCTCTTTCCAGGGAGGAACAAAGCTCTCTCTGAATAAGGAGGAGGAACAAAGCTCTCTCTCTCTCTCTCTCTCTCTCTCTCTCTCTCTCTCTCTCTCTCTCTCTCTCTCTCTCTCTCTCTCTCTCTCTCTCTCTCTCTCTCTCTCTCTCTCTCTCTCTCTCTCTCTCTCTCTCTCTCTCTCTCTCTCTCTCTCTCTCTCTCTCTCTCTCTCTCTCTCTCTCTCTCTCTCTCTCTCTCTCTCTCTCTCTCTCTCTCTCTCTCTCTCTCTCTCTCTCTCTCTCTCTCTCTCTCTCTCTCTCTCTCTCTCTCTCTCTCTCTCTCTCTCTCTCTCTCTCTCTCTCTCTCTCTCTCTCTCTCTCTCTCTCTCTCTCTCTCTCTCTCTCTCTCTCTCTCTCTCTCTCTCTCTCTCTCTCTCTCTCTCTCTCTCTCTCTCTCTCTCTCTCTCTCTCTCTCTCTCTCTCTCTCTCTCTCTCTCTCTCTCTCTCTCTCTCTCTCTCTCTCTCTCTCTCTCTCTCTCTCTCTCTCTCTCTCTCTCTCTCTCTCTCTCTCTCTCTCTCTCTCTCTCTCTCTCTCTCTCTCTCTCTCTCTCTCTCTCTCTCTCTCTCTCTCTCTCTCTCTCTCTCTCTCTCTCTCTCTCTCTCTCTCTCTCTCTCTCTCTCTCTCTCTCTCTCTCTCTCTCTCTCTCTCTCTCTCTCTCTCTCTCTCTCTCTCTCTCTCTCTCTCTCTCTCTCTCTCTCTCTCTCTCTCTCTCTCTCTCTCTCTCTCTCTCTCTCTCTCTCTCTCTCTCTCTCTCTCTCTCTCTCTCTCTCTCTCTCTCTCTCTCTCTCTCTCTCTCTCTCTCTCTCTCTCTCTCTCTCTCTCTCTCTCTCTCTCTCTCTCTCTCTCTCTCTCTCTCTCTCTCTCTCTCTCTCTCTCTCTCTCTCTCTCTCTCTCTCTCTCTCTCTCTCTCTCTCTCTCTCTCTCTCTCTCTCTCTCTCTCTCTCTCTCTCTCTCTCTCTCTCTCTCTCTCTCTCTCTCTCTCTCTCTCTCTCTCTCTCTCTCTCTCTCTCTCTCTCTCTCTCTCTCTCTCTCTCTCTCTCTCTCTCTCTCTCTCTCTCTCTCTCTCTCTCTCTCTCTCTCTCTCTCTCTCTCTCTCTCTCTCTCTCTCTCTCTCTCCTGGCATTACCTTTCTCCCCGCTACACAGGGTCTTCCCTTCTATTGATGTCTTTCAACCCGTGTCTGACCATCAGTTCCGCTCTCTGGCCATCAATCAATGTCAGATTCCTCAATCACTCTCCTGTCCTTGAAGTAACTTCCAAGTCGCTCTTAACGCCCATAAGTTCAGAGCTCAACCAGTCAATAACTGGCGAGTTCCGGCTCCAATTAAGCTGAAAGCTTGCCAGTGTTGCCAAACCGAGGACAGTTATGCCGCCATTACCAGTCTATCAGTTACCTCACTGTCGGATTCCGGATTATTGTCGACCGGATTATCCAGTCGCAGTAACCCTCGGATTATTTTGTTATTCTCATCCTGTTTGTCAAAAGTAGATTCATCAATCATTTCGTGAGGAATGTTCTGTCTCAACCAGTCACATCTCAGCTAAGCACAGGATTGGATACTTAGAGTTACTGTAAAGGATCAGAGATAAGGGGGAATTATGGGTATAGAGATTATCAAAGTTATAGTTGGTTATTGAAGTTATAGATGATTGTAATAGTTATGAAAAACTATTTACCAGACTTAATGCATTCCATTTATTAACAAATAGAAAACATTAGGCAGTGATGTGGTGGAGGCTGACTCCATACAGCTTCAAATGTAAATTTGATAGAGCCCAGTAGGCTCAAGAATTTGTACACCAGTTGATTGACAGTTGAGAGGTGGGACCAAAGAGTCAAAGCTCAACCCATCCCAAGCACAACTAGGTGAGTACAGACAGACACACACACACATCAAAGATCGTGAGAAAAAACCTAGTAACACATCTGGAGAGAAGGGACTTCGTGACAAACCATCAACATTGGTTCAGGGAGGGTAAATCGTGCCATACTGACTTAATAGAATTCTACTATCAGGATGACAAAGATTGAGCGAGAAAGAGAAGGTTAGGAAGACGGCATTTTCTTGGACTATCGGAAAGCCTTTGACACAGTACCCCATAAGAGGCTGGTACATAAGCGTGAGAGATAGGCAGGAGTAACTGGTAGGGCACACCAATGGAATACCTAAGCTATAGGAAGCAGAGAATTAAAGGGAGGGGTGAGACCTCATATTGGCGTGACGTCACCAGTGGAGTCCCACAGGGCTCTGTACTCGGACCTATCCTGTTTCTGATATACGTAAATGATCTTCCACAGCAGTTAGACTCAGTCCTCTCAATATTTGCTGACCATCACAAAATTATGAGAAGGATTAAGGCAGAGGAGGACAGCTTCAGGCTTCAAGAAGACCTGGACAAACTGAAGGTATGGTCGAACAAATGGTTGTTAGAGTTTAACCCAAGTAAATGTAATTATTGTAATGAAGATAGGTGTTGGGAGCAGGAGGCCAGATACAAGGTATCATTAGGGAGATGAAATTCTTCAAGAGTCAGAGAGAAAGAGAGAGAGAGAGAAAGACTTGGGGGGTTGATATCACGTCAGACCTGTCCCTTGAAACCCATATCAGGAGGATAACATCAGCGCCATATGCAAGGTTGGCCAACATAAGGACGGCCTTTAGAAACTTGTGTAAGGAATCACTCAGAACATTGTATACCACATATTTCAGACCAATCGTGGAGTATGCGGCTCCAGCATGGAGTCCATATCTAGTCAAGCATAAGACTAAACTGGAAAAAGTTCAAAGGTTTGCCACCAGACTAGTACCCGAGCTGAGGGGTATGAGCTACGAGGAGAGACTACGGGAATTAAACCTGACGTCGCTGGAAGACAGAAGAGTTAGGGGGGACGTGATCACAATATACAACATTCTCAAAGGAATTGATAGAGTAGATAAAAACAGGCTATTTAATACAACGTGCACACGCACTAAGGGACACACAGGAGGTATTTGAGTGCCCAAATCAGCCACAGAGATATTAGAAAGAATTTTTTAGTGTCAGAGTAGTAGACAATTAGAATGCATTAGGCAGTGATGTGGTGGAGGCTGACTCCATACACAATTTCAAGGGCAGATATGATAGAGCCCAGTAGGCTCAGGAACCTGTACATCAGTTGATTTACAGTTGAGAGGCGGGACCAAAGAGCGAGAGCTCAACACACGCAAGCACAACTAGGTGAGTATAACTAGGTGAATACACACACACACACACACACACACACACACACACACACACACACACACACACAGGACTAGCAGGAACGGATCCAGACTTCTAATTATGAGAGACTTCAACCATGGGTAGATAGATTGGGGGAACAGAGACCCATATGGAGGCCCAGACACATGGAGAGCTAAGCTGCTGGATGTGGCAACAAGAAACTTTCTAAGTCAACACGTCAAGGGACCGACTAGAATGAGAGGAGGGGATGAACCAGCCTTGCTTGATCTGATATTTACCCTAAATGAGTCGGATATAAGGGAAGTTAAGTTGGAAGCCCCCTTGGGAATGAGTGATCACAGTGTATTGAGCTTTGAGTACCTGGTTGAGCTAGGAATTATCACCCCCCAAAAAAGAACTGGGAACCAAAGGGCTGGCGTACCGAAAGGGAAACTATGAGGAAATGAATAAATTCCGATAGGATATACATTGGGACACAGAACTCGGAACCAAGTCCGTACAAGACATGATGGACTATGTCACCCAAAAATGTCAGGAGGCTGTAAGCAGGTTTGTCCCAGCCCGACAGGAAAAAACAGAGAAGCAAAGGAAGAATCCGTGGTTTAATAAGGAATGTATGAAAGCAAAGGAGCAAAACAAAAGGGCATGGAGGAACTTCCGTAATAACAGAACACCAGAAAGTAGAGAGAGATACCAGAGAACCAGGAACGAGTATGTCAGTGTGAGAAGAGCAGCTGAGAAAAGGTATGAAAATGATATAGCTAATAAAGCCAAAACCGAACCCAAGCTACTACACAGTCACATAAGGAGGAAGACAACAGTGAAGGAACAGGTGATGAAACTTAGGGTGGGCGAGGACAGGTACACAGAGAATGACAAAGAGGTGTGTGAAGAACTTAACAAAAGGTTCCAGGAGGTCTTTACAATAGAACAGGGAGATGTCGCGGCGCTAGAAGAGGTGGCAGCAAACCAGGTGACCTTGGATAGGTTCGAAATTACAAGAGATGAGGTCAAGAAGCACCTATTGGAGCTGGATGTGAGAAAAGCTGTTGGGCCAGATGGAATCTCGCCATGGGTATTGAAAGAGTGTGCAGGAGCACTTTGCCTACCACTCTCCATAGTGTATAGTAGGTCACTGGAAACGGGGACCTACCAGAAATATGGAAGACTGCTAATGTAGTACCAATATACAAAAAGGGTGACAGACAAGAGGCACTGAACTACAGGCCAGTGTCCTTAACTTGTATACCATGCAAGGTGATGGAGAAGATTGTGAGAAAAAACCTAGTAACACATCTGGAGAGAAGAGACTTCGTGACAACCCATCAACATGGGTTCAGGGAGGGTAAATCTTGCCTTACAGGATTGATAGAATTCTACGATCAGGTGACAAAGATTAAACAAGAAAGAGAAGAGTGGGCGGACTGCATTTTTTTGGACTGTCGGAAAGCCTTTGACACAGTACCCCATAAAAGGTTGATGCATAAGCTAGAGAAACAGGCAGGAGTAACTGGTAGGGCGCTCCAGTGGATAAGGGAGTACCTAAACAATAGGAAGCAGAGAGTTACAGTGAGGGGTGAGACCTCAGACTGGCGTGAAGTCACCAGTGGAGTCCCACAGGGCTCTGTACTTGGACCTATCCTGTTTCTGATATACGTAAATGATCTCCCAGAGGGTATAGACTCATTCCTCTCAATGTTTGCTGACGACGCCAAAATTATGAGAAGGATTAAGACAGAGGAGGACAGCTTGAGGCTTCAAGAAGACCTGGACAAGCTGCAGGAATGGTCGAACAAATGGCTGTTAGAGTTTAATCCAAGCAAATGTAATGTAATGAAGATAGGGGTAGGAAGCAGGAGACCAGATACAAGGTATCACTTGGGAGATGAAATACTTCAAGAGTCCGAGAGAGAGAAAGACCTGGGGGTTGATATCACGCCAGACCTGTCCCCAGATGCTCACATCAAGAGGATAACAGCAGCAGCATATGCCAGGTTGGCTAACATAAGAACGGCCTTTAGAA
>NC_091189.1:37189288-37316808 GCF_040958095.1 Procambarus clarkii | reverse complement strand
TAGCTGAAGTTTATAACTTTTTAGACACTCAACCCACCAGGGGACTCGAACACTGGCCAACAAGGTGGCAGTTGCATGCTGTTTCCACTACACCATACTTCAAAGCCATTAAGAGAGGTAGGAATTCTGGGGTATTTAACCAACCAGAACTCCAATCCTCTCCCAGGCAATGAGATAGTGTGGGACCTCTGATGCTCTTTCATCGGTTCCTGTTATATGGGAAAACTCAGTGCCAAATGCTTAATACACAGACTACCCTATTCCAGTAGCTGAAGTTTATAACTTTTTACGCACTCAACCCACCAGGGGACTCGAACACTGGCCAACAAGGTGGCAGTTGCATGCTGTATCCACTACACCATACTTCAAAGCCATTAAGAGAGGTAGGAATTCTAGGGCATTTAACCAACCAGAACTCCAATCCTCTCCCAGGCAATGAGATAGTGTGGGACCTCTGATGCTCTTTCATCGGTTCCTGTTATATGGGAAAACTCAGTGCCAAATGTTTAATGCACAGACTACCCTATTCCAGTAGCTGAAGTTTATAACTTTTTAGACACTCAACCCACCAGGGGACTCGAACACTGGCCAACAAGGTGGCAGTTGCATGCTGTATCCACTACACCATACTTCAAAGCCATTAAGAGAGGTAGGAATTCTGGGGTATTTAACCAACCAGAACTCCAATCCTCTCCCAGGCAATGAGATAGTGTGGGACCTCTGATGCTCTTTCATCGGTTCCTGTTATATGGGAAAACTCAGTGCCAAATGCTTAATGCACCGACTACCCTATTCCAGTAGCTGAAGTTTATAACTTTTTAGACACTCAACCCACCAGGGGACTCGAACACCGGCCAACAAGGTGGCAGTCGCATGCTGTTTCCACTACACCATACTTCAAAGCCATTAAGAGAGGTAGGAATTCTGGGGTATTTAACCAACCAGAACTCCAATCCTCTCCCAGGCAATGAGATAGTGTGGGACCTCTGATGCTCTTTCATCGGTTCCTGTTATATGGGAAAACTCAGTGCCAAATGCTTAATACACAGACTACCCTATTCCAGTAGCTGAAGTTTATAACTTTTTAGACACTCAACCCACCAGGGGACTCGAACACTGGACAACAAGGTGGCAGTTGCATGCTGTATCCACTACACCATACTTCAAAGCCATTAAGAGAGGTAGGAATTCTAGGGCATTTAACCAACCAGAACTCCAATCCTCTCCCAGGCAATGAGATAGTGTGGGACCTCTGATGCTCTTTCATCGGTTCCTGTTATATGGGAAAACTCAGTGCCAAATGCTTAATGCACAGACTACCCTATTCCAGTAGCTGAAGTTTATAACTTTTTAGACACTCAACCCACCAGGGGACTCGAACACTGGCCAACAAGGTGGCAGTTGCATGCTGTATCCACTACACCATACTTCAAAGCCATTAAGAGAGGTAGGAATTCTGGGGTATTTAACCAACCAGAACTCCAATCCTCTCCCAGGCAATGAGATAGTGTGGGACCTCTGATGCTCTTTCATCGGTTCCTGTTATATGGGAAAACTCAGTGCCAAATGCTTAATGCACAGACTACCCTATTCCAGTAGCTGAAGTTTATAACTTTTTAGACACTCAACCCACCAGGGGACTCGAACACTGGCCAACAAGGTGGCAGTTGCATGCTGTTTCCACTACACCATACTTCAAAGCCATTAAGAGAGGTAGGAATTCTGGGGTATTTAACCAACCAGAACTCCAATCCTCTCCCAGGCAATGAGATAGTGTGGGACCTCTGATGCTCTTTCATCGGTTCCTGTTATATGGGAAAACTCAGTGCCAAATGCTTAATACACAGACTACCCTATTCCAGTAGCTGAAGTTTATAACTTTTTACACACTCAACCCACCAGGGGACTCGAACACTGGCCAACAAGGTGGCAGTTGCATGCTGTATCCACTACACCATACTTCAAAGCCATTAAGAGAGGTAGGAATTCTAGGGCATTTAACCAACCAGAACTCCAATCCTCTCCCAGGCAATGAGATAGTGTGGGACCTCTGATGCTCTTTCATCGGTTCCTGTTATATGGGAAAACTCAGTGCCAAATGTTTAATGCACAGACTACCCTATTCCAGTAGCTGAAGTTTATAACTTTTTAGACACTCAACCCACCAGGGGACTCGAACACTGGCCAACAAGGTGGCAGTTGCATGCTGTATCCACTACACCATACTTCAAAGCCATTAAGAGAGGTAGGAATTCTGGGGTATTTAACCAACCAGAACTCCAATCCTCTCCCAGGCAATGAGATAGTGTGGGACCTCTGATGCTCTTTCATCGGTTCCTGTTATATGGGAAAACTCAGTGCCAAATGCTTAATGCACAGACTACCCTATTCCAGTAGCTGAAGTTTATAACTTTTTAGACACTCAACCCACCAGGGGACTCGAACACCGGCCAACAAGGTGGCAGTTGCATGCTGTTTCCACTACACCATACTTCAAAGCCATTAAGAGAGGTAGGAATTCTGGGGTATTTAACCAACCAGAACTCCAATCCTCTCCCAGGCAATGAGATAGTGTGGGACCTCTGATGCTCTTTCATCGGTTCCTGTTATATGGGAAAACTCAGTGCCAAATGCTTAATACACAGACTACCCTATTCCAGTAGCTGAAGTTTATAACTTTTTAGACACTCAACCCACCAGGGGACTCGAACACTGGCCAACAAGGTGGCAGTTGCATGCTGTATCCACTACACCATACTTCAAAGCCATTAAGAGAGGTAGGAATTCTAGGGCATTTAACCAACCAGAACTCCAATCCTCTCCCAGGCAATGAGATAGTGTGGGACCTCTGATGCTCTTTCATCGGTTCCTGTTATATGGGAAAACTCAGTGCCAAATGCTTAATGCACAGACTACCCTATTCCAGTAGCTGAAGTTTATAACTTTTTAGACACTCAACCCACCAGGGGACTCGAACACTGGCCAACAATGTGGCAGTTGCATGCTGTATCCACTACATCATACTTCAAAGCTATTAAGAGATGTAGGAATTCTGGGGTATTCAACCAACCAGAACTCCAATCCTCTCCCAGGCAATGAGATAGTGTGGGACCTCTGATGCTCTTTCATCGGTTCCTGTTATATGGGAAAACTCAGTGCCAAATGCTTAATGCACAGACTACCCTATTCCAGTAGCTGAAGTTTATAACTTTTTAGACACTCAACCCACCAGGGGACTCGAACACTGGCCAACAAGGTGGCAGTTGCATGCTGTATCCACTACACCATACTTCAAAGCCATTAAGAGAGGTAGGAATTCTGGGGTATTTAACCAACCAGAACTCCAATCCTCTCCCAGGCAATGAGATAGTGTGGGACCTCTGATGCTCTTTCATCGGTTCCTGTTATATGGGAAAACTCAGTGCCAAATGCTTAATGCACAGACTACCCTATTCCAGTAGCTGAAGTTTATAACTTTTTAGACACTCAACCCACCAGGGGACTCGAACACTGGCCAACAATGTGGCAGTTGCATGCTGTATCCACTACATCATACTTCAAAGCTATTAAGAGATGTAGGAATTCTGGGGTATTCAACCAACCAGAACTCCAATCCTCTCCCAGGCAATGAGATAGTGTGGGACCTCTGATGCTCTTTCATCGGTTCCTGTTATATGGGAAAACTCAGTGCCAAATGCTTAATGCACAGACTACCCTATTCCAGTAGCTGAAGTTTAAAACTTTTTAGACACTCAACCCACCAGGGGACTCGAACACTGGCCAACAAGGTGGCAGTTGCATGCTGTATCCACTACACCATACTTCAAAGCCATTAAGAGAGGTAGGAATTCTGGGGTATTTAACCAACCAGAACTCCAATCCTCTCCCAGGCAATGAGATAGTGTGGGACCTCTGATGCTCTTTCATCGGTTCCTGTTATATGGGAAAACTCAGTGCCAAATGCTTAATGCACAGACTACCCTATTCCAGTAGCTGAAGTTTATAACTTTTTAGACACTCAACCCACCAGGGGACTCGAACACTGGCCAACAAGGTGGCAGTTGCATGCTGTTTCCACTACACCATACTTCAAAGCCATTAAGAGAGGTAGGAATTCTGGGGTATTTAACCAACCAGAACTCCAATCCTCTCCCAGGCAATGAGATAGTGTGGGACCTCTGATGCTCTTTCATCGGTTCCTGTTATATGGGAAAACTCAGTGCCAAATGTTTAATGCACAGACTACCCTATTCCAGTAGCTGAAGTTTATAACTTTTTAGACACTCAACCCACCAGGGGACTCGAACACTGGCCAACAAGGTGGCAGTTGCATGCTGTATCCACTACACCATACTTCAAAGCCATTAAGAGAGGTAGGAATTCTAGGGCATTTAACCAACCAGAACTCCAATCCTCTCCCAGGCAATGAGATAGTGTGGGACCTCTGATGCTCTTTCATCGGTTCCTGTTATATGGGAAAACTCAGTGCCAAATGTTTAATGCACAGACTACCCTATTCCAGTAGCTGAAGTTTATAACTTTTTAGACACTCAACCCACCAGGGGACTCGAACACTGGCCAACAAGGTGGCAGTTGCATGCTGTATCCACTACACCATACTTCAAAGCCATTAAGAGAGGTAGGAATTCTGGGGTATTTAACCAACCAGAACTCCAATCCTCTCCCAGGCAATGAGATAGTGTGGGACCTCTGATGCTCTTTCATCGGTTCCTGTTATATGGGAAAACTCAGTGCCAAATGCTTAATGCACAGACTACCCTATTCCAGTAGCTGAAGTTTATAACTTTTTAGACACTCAACCCACCAGGGGACTCGAACACTGGCCAACAAGGTGGCAGTTGCATGCTGTTTCCACTACACCATACTTCAAAGCCATTAAGAGAGGTAGGAATTCTGGGGTATTTAACCAACCAGAACTCCAATCCTCTCCCAGGCAATGAGATAGTGTGGGACCTCTGATGCTCTTTCATCGGTTCCTGTTATATGGGAAAACTCAGTGCCAAATGCTTAATACACAGACTACCCTATTCCAGTAGCTGAAGTTTATAACTTTTTACACACTCAACCCACCAGGGGACTCGAACACTGGCCAACAAGGTGGCAGTTGCATGCTGTATCCACTACACCATACTTCAAAGCCATTAAGAGAGGTAGGAATTCTAGGGCATTTAACCAACCAGAACTCCAATCCTCTCCCAGGCAATGAGATAGTGTGGGACCTCTGATGCTCTTTCATCGGTTCCTGTTATATGGGAAAACTCAGTGCCAAATGTTTAATGCACAGACTACCCTATTCCAGTAGCTGAAGTTTATAACTTTTTAGACACTCAACCCACCAGGGGACTCGAACACTGGCCAACAAGGTGGCAGTTGCATGCTGTATCCACTACACCATACTTCAAAGCCATTAAGAGAGGTAGGAATTCTGGGGTATTTAACCAACCAGAACTCCAATCCTCTCCCAGGCAATGAGATAGTGTGGGACCTCTGATGCTCTTTCATCGGTTCCTGTTATATGGGAAAACACAGTGCCAAATGCTTAATGCACAGACTACCCTATTCCAGTAGCTGAACTTTATAACTTTTTAGACACTCAACCCACCAGGGGACTCGAACACCGGCCAACAAGGTGGCAGTTGCATGCTGTTTCCACTACACCATACTTCAAAGCCATTAAGAGAGGTAGGAATTCTGGGGTATTTAACCAACCAGAACTCCAATCCTCTCCCAGGCAATGAGATAGTGTGGGACCTCTGATGCTCTTTCATCGGTTCCTGTTATATGGGAAAACTCAGTGCCAAATGCTTAATACACAGACTACCCTATTCCAGTAGCTGAAGTTTATAACTTTTTAGACACTCAACCCACCAGGGGACTCGAACACTGGCCAACAAGGTGGCAGTTGCATGCTGTTTCCACTACACCATACTTCAAAGCCATTAAGAGAGGTAGGAATTCTGGGGTATTTAACCAACCAGAACTCCAATCCTCTCCCAGGCAATGAGATAGTGTGGGACCTCTGATGCTCTTTCATCGGTTCCTGTTATATGGGAAAACTCAGTGCCAAATGCTTAATACACAGACTACCCTATTCCAGTAGCTGAAGTTTATAACTTTTTACACACTCAACCCACCAGGGGACTCGAACACTGGCCAACAAGGTGGCAGTTGCATGCTGTATCCACTACACCATACTTCAAAGCCATTAAGAGAGGTAGGAATTCTAGGGCATTTAACCAACCAGAACTCCAATCCTCTCCCAGGCAATGAGATAGTGTGGGACCTCTGATGCTCTTTCATCGGTTCCTGTTATATGGGAAAACTCAGTGCCAAATGTTTAATGTACAGACTACCCTATTCCAGTAGCTGAAGTTTATAACTTTTTAGACACTCAACCCACCAGGGGACTCGAACACTGGCCAACAAGGTGGCAGGTGCATGCTGTATCCACTACACCATACTTCAAAGCCATTAAGAGAGGTAGGAATTCTGGGGTATTTAACCAACCAGAACTCCAATCCTCTCCCAGGCAATGAGATAGTGTGGGACCTCTGATGCTCTTTCATCGGTTCCTGTTATATGGGAAAACACAGTGCCAAATGCTTAATGCACAGACTACCCTATTCCAGTAGCTGAACTTTATAACTTTTTAGACACTCAACCCACCAGGGGACTCGAACACCGGCCAACAAGGTGGCAGTTGCATGCTGTTTCCACTACACCATACTTCAAAGCCATTAAGAGAGGTAGGAATTCTGGGGTATTTAACCAACCAGAACTCCAATCCTCTCCCAGGCAATGAGATAGTGTGGGACCTCTGATGCTCTTTCATCGGTTCCTGTTATATGGGAAAACTCAGTGCCAAATGCTTAATACACAGACTACCCTATTCCAGTAGCTGAAGTTTATAACTTTTTAGACACTCAACCCACCAGGGGACTCGAACACTGGCCAACAAGGTGGCAGTTGCATGCTGTATCCACTACACCATACTTCAAAGCCATTAAGAGAGGTAGGAATTCTAGGGCATTTAACCAACCAGAACTCCAATCCTCTCCCAGGCAATGAGATAGTGTGGGACCTCTGATGCTCTTTCATCGGTTCCTGTTATATGGGAAAACTCAGTGCCAAATGCTTAATGCACAGACTACCCTATTCCAGTAGCTGAAGTTTATAACTTTTTAGACACTCAACCCACCAGGGGACTCGAACACTGGCCAACAAGGTGGCAGTTGCATGCTGTATCCACTACACCATACTTCAAAGCCATTAAGAGAGGTAGGAATTCTGGGGTATTTAACCAACAAGAACTCCAATCCTCTCCCAGGCAATGAGATAGTGTGGGACCTCTGATGCTCTTTCATCGGTTCCTGTTATTTGGGAAAACTCAGTGCCAAATGCTTAATGCACAGACTACCCTATTCCAGTAGCTGAAGTTTATAACTTTTTACACACTCAACCCACCAGGGGACTCGAACACTGGCCAACAAGGTGGCAGTTGCATGCTGTATCCACTACACCATACTTCAAAGCCATTAAGAGAGGTAGGAATTCTGGGGTATTTAACCAACCAGAACTCCAATCCTCTCCCAGGCAATGAGATAGTGTGGGACCTCTGATGCTCTTTCATCGGTTCCTGTTATATGGGAAAACACAGTGCCAAATGCTTAATGCACAGACTACCCTATTCCAGTAGCTGAACTTTATAACTTTTTAGACACTCAACCCACCAGGGGACTCGAACACCGGCCAACAAGGTGGCAGTTGCATGCTGTTTCCACTACACCATACTTCAAAGCCATTAAGAGAGGTAGGAATTCTGGGGTATTTAACCAACCAGAACTCCAATCCTCTCCCAGGCAATGAGATAGTGTGGGACCTCTGATGCTCTTTCATCGGTTCCTGTTATATGGGAAAACTCAGTGCCAAATGCTTAATACACAGACTACCCTATTCCAGTAGCTGAAGTTTATAACTTTTTAGACACTCAACCCACCAGGGGACTCGAACACTGGCCAACAAGGTGGCAGTTGCATGCTGTATCCACTACACCATACTTCAAAGCCATTAAGAGAGGTAGGAATTCTAGGGCATTTAACCAACCAGAACTCCAATCCTCTCCCAGGCAATGAGATAGTGTGGGACCTCTGATGCTCTTTCATCGGTTCCTGTTATATGGGAAAACTCAGTGCCAAATGCTTAATGCACAGACTACCCTATTCCAGTAGCTGAAGTTTATAACTTTTTAGACACTCAACCCACCAGGGGACTCGAACACTGGCCAACAAGGTGGCAGTTGCATGCTGTATCCACTACACCATACTTCAAAGCCATTAAGAGAGGTAGGAATTCTGGGGTATTTAACCAACAAGAACTCCAATCCTCTCCCAGGCAATGAGATAGTGTGGGACCTCTGATGCTCTTTCATCGGTTCCTGTTATTTGGGAAAACTCAGTGCCAAATGCTTAATGCACAGACTACCCTATTCCAGTAGCTGAAGTTTATAACTTTTTAGACACTCAACCCACCAGGGGACTCGAACACTGGCCAACAAGGTGGCAGTTGCATGCTGTATCCACTACACCATACTTCAAAGCCATTAAGAGAGGTAGGAATTCTGGGGTATTTAACCAACCAGAACTCCAATCCTCTCCCAGGCAATGAGATAGTGTGGGACCTCTGATGCTCTTTCATCGGTTCCTGTTATATGGGAAAACTCAGTGCCAAATGCTTAATGCATAGACTACCCTATTCCAGTAGCTGAAGTTTATAACTTTTTAGACACTCAACCCACCAGGGGACTCGAACACTGGCCAACAAGGTGGCAGTTGCATGCTGTATCCACTACATCATACTTCAAAGCTATTAAGAGATGTAGGAATTCTGGGGTATTGAACCAACCAGAACTCCAATCCTCTCCCAGGCAATGAGATAGTGTGGGACCTCTGATGCTCTTTCATCGGTTCCTGTTATATGGGAAAACTCAGTGCCAAATGCTTAATGCACAGACTACCCTATTCCAGTAGCTGAAGTTTATAACTTTTTAGACACTCAACCCACCAGGGGACTCGAACACTGGCCAACAAGGTGGCAGTTGCATGCTGTATCCACTACACCATACATCAAAGCCATTAAGAGAGGTAGGAATTCTAGGGTATTTAACCAACCAGAACTCCAATCCTCTCACAGGCAATGAGATAGTGTGGGACCTCTGATGCTCTTTAATCGGTTCCTGTTATATGGGAAAACTCAGTGCCAAATGCTTAATGCACAGACTACCCTATTCCAGTAGCTGAAGTTTATAACTTTTTAGACACTCAACCCACCAGGGGACTCGAACACTGGCCAACAAGGTGGCAGTTGCATGCTGTATCCACTACACCATACTTCAAAGCCATTAAGAGAGGTAGGAATTCTGGGGTATTTAACCAACCAGAACTCCAATCCTCTCCCAGGCAATGAGATAGTGTGGGACCTCTGATGCTCTTTCATCGGTTCCTGTTATATGGGAAAACTCAGTGCCAAATGCTTAATGCACAGACTACCCTATTCCAGTAGCTGAAGTTTATAACTTTTTAGACACTCAACCCACCAGGGGACTCGAACACTGGCCAACAATGTGGCAGTTGCATGCTGTATCCACTACATCATACTTCAAAGCTATTAAGAGATGTAGGAATTCTGGGGTATTCAACCAACCAGAACTCCAATCCTCTCCCAGGCAATGAGATAGTGTGGGACCTCTGATGCTCTTTCATCGGTTCCTGTTATATGGGAAAACTCAGTGCCAAATGCTTAATGCACAGACTACCCTATTCCAGTAGCTGAAGTTTATAACTTTTTAGACACTCAACCCACCAGGGGACTCGAACACTGGCCAACAAGGTGGCAGTTGCATGCTGTATCCACTACACCATACTTCAAAGCCATTAAGAGAGGTAGGAATTCTGGGGTATTTAACCAACCAGAACTCCAATCCTCTCCCAGGCAATGAGATAGTGTGGGACCTCTGATGCTCTTTCATCGGTTCCTGTTATATGGGAAAACTCAGTGCCAAATGCTTAATGCACAGACTACCCTATTCCAGTAGCTGAAGTTTATAACTTTTTAGACACTCAACCCACCAGGGGACTCGAACACTGGCCAACAAGGTGGCAGTTGCATGCTGTTTCCACTACACCATACTTCAAAGCCATTAAGAGAGGTAGGAATTCTGGGGTATTTAACCAACCAGAACTCCAATCCTCTCCCAGGCAATGAGATAGTGTGGGACCTCTGATGCTCTTTCATCGGTTCCTGTTATATGGGAAAACTCAGTGCCAAATGCTTAATACACAGACTACCCTATTCCAGTAGCTGAAGTTTATAACTTTTTAGACACTCAACCCACCAGGGGACTCGAACACTGGCCAACAAGGTGGCAGTTGCATGCTGTATCCACAACACCATACTTCAAAGCCATTAAGAGAGGTAGGAATTCTAGGGCATTTAACCAACCAGAACTCCAATCCTCTCCCAGGCAATGAGATAGTGTGGGACCTCTGATGCTCTTTCATCGGTTCCTGTTATATGGGAAAACTCAGTGCCAAATGTTTAATGCACAGACTAATCTATTCCAGTAGCTGAAGTTTATAACTTTTTAGACACTCAACCCACCAGGGGACTCGAACACTGGCCAACAAGGTGGCAGTTGCATGCTGTATCCACTACACCATACTTCAAAGCCATTAAGAGAGGTAGGAATTCTGGGGTATTTAACCAACAAGAACTCCAATCCTCTCCCAGGCAATGAGATAGTGTGGGACCTCTGATGCTCTTTCATCGGTTCCTGTTATATGGGAAAACTCAGTGCCAAATGCTTAATGCACAGACTACCCTATTCCAGTAGCTGAAGTTTATAACTTTTTAGACACTCAACCCACCAGGGGACTCGAACACTGGCCAACAAGGTGGCAGTTGCATGCTGTATCCACTACACCATACTTCAGAGCCATTAAGAGAGGTAGGAATTCTGGGGTATTTAACCAACCAGAACTCCAATCCTCTCCCAGGCAATGAGATAGTGTGGGACCTCTGATGCTCTTTCATCGGTTCCTGTTATATGGGAAAACTCAGTGCCAAATGCTTAATGCACAGACTACCCTATTCCAGTAGCTGAAGTTTATAACTTTTTAGACACTCAACCCACCAGGGGACTCGAACACTGGCCAACAATGTGGCAGTTGCATGCTGTATCCACTACATCATACTTCAAAGCTATTAAGAGATGTAGGAATTCTGGGGTATTCAACCAACCAGAACTCCAATCCTCTCCCAGGCAATGAGATAGTGTGGGACCTCTGATGCTCTTTCATCGGTTCCTGTTATATGGGAAAACTCAGTGCCAAATGCTTAATGCACAGACTACCCTATTCCAGTAGCTGAAGTTTATAACTTTTTAGACACTCAACCCACCAGGGGACTCGAACACTGGCCAACAAGGTGGCAGTTGCATGCTGTATCCACTACACCATACTTCAAAGCCATTAAGAGAGGTAGGAATTCTGGGGTATTTAACCAACCAGAACTCCAATCCTCTCCCAGGCAATGAGATAGTGTGGGACCTCTGATGCTCTTTCATCGGTTCCTGTTATATGGGAAAACTCAGTGCCAAATGCTTAATGCACAGACTACCCTATTCCAGTAGCTGAAGTTTATAACTTTTTAGACACTCAACCCACCAGGGGACTCGAACACTGGCCAACAAGGTGGCAGTTGCATGCTGTTTCCACTACACCATACTTCAAAGCCATTAAGAGAGGTAGGAATTCTGGGGTATTTAACCAACCAGAACTCCAATCCTCTCCCAGGCAATGAGATAGTGTGGGACCTCTGATGCTCTTTCATCGGTTCCTGTTATATGGGAAAACTCAGTGCCAAATGCTTAATACACAGACTACCCTATTCCAGTAGCTGAAGTTTATAACTTTTTAGACACTGAACCCACCAGGGGACTCGAACACTGGCCAACAAGGTGGCAGTTGCATGCTGTATCCACTACACCATACTTCAAAGCCATTAAGAGAGGTAGGAATTCTGGGGTATTTAACCAACAAGAACTCCAATCCTCTCCCAGGCAATGAGATAGTGTGGGACCTCTGATGCTCTTTCATCGGTTCCTGTTATTTGGGAAAACTCAGTGCCAAATGCTTAATGCACAGACTACCCTATTCCAGTAGCTGAAGTTTATAACTTTTTAGACACTCAACCCACCAGGGGACTCGAACACTGGCCAACAAGGTGGCAGTTGCATGCTGTATCCACTACACCATACTTCAAAGCCATTAAGAGAGGTAGGAATTCTGGGGTATTTAACCAACCAGAACTCCAATCCTCTCCCAGGCAATGAGATAGTGTGGGACCTCTGATGCTCTTTCATCGGTTCCTGTTATATGGGAAAACTCAGTGCCAAATGCTTAATGCACAGACTACCCTATTCCAGTAGCTGAAGTTTATAACTTTTTAGACACTCAACCCACCAGGGGACTCGAACACTGGCCAACAATGTGGCAGTTGCATGCTGTATCCACTACATCATACTTCAAAGCTATTAAGAGATGTAGGAATTCTGGGGTATTCAACCAACCAGAACTCCAATCCTCTCCCAGGCAATGAGATAGTGTGGGACCTCTGATGCTCTTTCATCGGTTCCTGTTATATGGGAAAACTCAGTGCCAAATGCTTAATGCACAGACTACCCTATTCCAGTTGCTGAAGTTTATAACTTTTAAGACACTCAACCCACCAGGGGACTCGAACACTGGCCAACAAGGTGGCAGTTGCATGCTGTATCCACTACACCATACTTCAAAGCCATTAAGAGAGGTAGGAATTCTGGGGTATTTAACCAACCAGAACTCCAATCCTCTCCCAGGCAATGAGATAGTGTGGGACCTCTGATGCTCTTTCATCGGTTCCTGTTATATGGGAAAACTCAGTGCCAAATGCTTAATGCACAGACTACCCTATTCCAGTAGCTGAAGTTTATAACTTTTTAGACACTAGATTTTTTTTTAAGATTACACTTTTTAGACACACCTAGATTTCTCTGGTGATGGTTTGGTTGTGGGAAGAGATTATATGTTCCTGAATGCAGCCCTGTTGCTTATGCATCGTTAAACGCCTGGAAAGAGATGTTGTTGTCTTGCCTATATACTGAGTTTTTTGAGGCTTACAGTCCCCAAGAGGGCATTTGAAGGCATAGATGACGTTGGTCTCTTTTAAAGCGTTCTGCTTTGTGTCTGGAGAGTTTCTCATGAATAGGCTGGCCGTTTTTTTTGGTTTTATAGTAAATCGTTATTTGTATCTTCTGATTTTTGTCTGTAGGGATAACGTTTCTATTAACAATATCTTTCAGGACCCTTTCCTCCGTTTTATGAGCTGTGGAAAAGAAGTTCCTGTAAAATAGTCTAATAGGGGGTATAGGTGTTGTGTTAGTTGTCTCTTCAGAGGTTGCATGGCGTTTCACTTTCCTTCTTATGATGTCTTCAACGAAACCATTGGAGAAGCCGTTGTTGACTAGGACCTGCCTTTCCCTACAGAGTTCTTCGTCGACTTGCCTCCATCCTGAGCTGTGGCTGAGAGCACGGTCGACATAAGCATTAACAACACTCCTCTTGTACCTGTCTGGGCAGTCACTGTTGGCATTTAGGCACATTCCTATGTTTGTTTCCTTAGTGTAGACTGCAGTGTGGAAACCTCCGCCCCTTTCCATGACTGTTACATCTAGAAAGGGCAGCTTCCCATCCTTCTCCATCTCGTAAGTGAAACGCAACACAGAATTCTGCTCAGATGCCTCCTTCAGCTCCTGCAGACGTCTGACATCAGATACCTGTGTAAAAATGTCATCAACATACCTGCAGTATATGGCGGGTTTGAAGTTCATGTCGATTAAGAATTTTTGCTCGATGATACTGTGATGGTAAAGCGTTGGTGTTCGGCTGTTTCAAAAGCTAGGGGTAGGGCCTCGTTACATAATAAAAAAAAAGAGAAAAGTTGGTCCTTTCGTCTGTGGTAAGGTAATGGGAAGACACACAAAACACAAGTATATAAACAATGAAATTTTAATTACTCTAGAAAACAAAGAGATGAATAAAGGTAATCTCATAAAAATATGCAGGATAAGTCAACAAACAAAATAACATGAATAATCACTGGCAAATGAAAAGTTACGCTAAGACAAGTAAGTTACAGTGATAGCAAAATAAATTATGAGTGCTGGAATACTGGCTTCGAGCTGCCACCTCCCTTAGTACACGAAAGCCAAGGCTTAGTCTACCAGCGAGAGATGTCAACTGCATGGAGCACTGAGATATTCTGACGAGACTGGCGCACTGCAGCCCAGACGTCGACTTGTGGTGGTGGCGGAGGGCAGGTGTGACGAGACACCAGCCAATCAGCAACAGGCAGGCAAAGGATGAGCAGTTAGCTGGTTACGGCGGTGGCCAGGTGTGCTGGGTACGATTTGCTCTCTGGGCAAAACGTTTGGCGATACTTGGTGAACGTATCTTGTATTTTGACATAATTTTGTAGGGAAGAGCAGGCTCAATCTCTCTTGAAAGAGATTATCGTCACAACTCTCCCCCGAAGCCTGCAGTTCTGGAAGAAGTTACGTCTTCATGTGGTGGAGTAATAGTTGGAGTTTCTTCTACTTCATAGACTCTGGAGAGGGCGTCGGCTATGATGTTGTCAGAACCCTTGATATAGCGGATCTCCAGGTTGAAATCTTGCAGATATAAAGCCCATCGTAGAAGACGTTGGTTAGTGAATTGGGCTTGATGTAAGAAACGGAGAGGATTGTGGTCTGAGAAGATGGTGGTAGACTTGGCACCTTGTAGGTATGGAGCAAAGTGCTGGAGATTCAGGACGATGGAGAGTAGCTCCTTTTCAATAGTGCTGTAGTTCCTCTAGTGGGGTTTCAACTTGTAGCTGTAGTAGCTGACAGGTAGAACCTCCTCGCCTCGTTGCTGCATCAGGACACCACCGATGCCGGTACCACTGGCGTCGACATGAAGGACGAAAGGCTTGGTGATATCTGGCGAGGCGAGAATGGGATTAGAACAGAGAAGGAATTTGAGTTGTTTTCGAAAGCAACGGTTTGCTGCATGGTCCAATTATACCGTTGCTTGGGACTGGTTAAAATGATTAATGGTGTGGCGACTGTACTAAAATTTCTCACAAACCTACGGTAGTAAGAGGCAAGACCAAGGAAGCGCAGGAGCTGCTTCCTGGTGGTAGGCTGTGGATAATGCTGTATGGCTTGAGTGTGTGTGTCTAACGGAGCTAGGCTGCCACTCCCAATCACATGACCCAGATAACGCACTTTACCTTTGGCGAAGGCGGACTTGCCCAGGTTGATGGGGAGGCCGGCTGTCAGGAGCTTGGCGAAGAATCGTTGCAACTGGAGCAGATGTTCGCTCCAGGTGTTGGATGCTATGACGATATCATCCAAATAGGCGTACGTGTTATCCAAGCCCTGGATGACGCGGTTGACAGCTCTCTGAAAGGTGGCCGGTGCATTACATAGTCCGAAAGGAAGGCGTTCATATCTGAAAAGTTCAAAGGGAGTGATAAAGGCAGATATTTCTTTGGCTCGCTCTGTTACACGCACTTGGTAATACCCCTTAAGCAATTCCACTTGGGACAAGTACTGGGCATTACCAATGGCGTCAAGAATGTCATCTATCCTTGGCAAGGGGTATGCATCCTTGACAGTCACATTATTTAACTTACGGAAATCCGTGCACAGTCTCACCTTACCTTGGGGTTTTGGCACCAAGATACAGGGTGAGGCCCAGGGGGACTCACAAGGTGTAGCCAGTCCATGATCCAAGAGGTACTGCACCTCAGCACGCATGACTTCCTTCTTGCTAGGGCTGATTCAGTAGAAGGGTTGACGAATCGGCCGGGTGTTAGGGAGCAGTTGGATGTCGTGCTGGGTAACATTACACTCTTAGGGGTCATCTCGGAACAACTCCTGATGTTCTTTGAAGATCTTGACAAGAGGTGCACTATGATTGTCCTGAAAATAGTTGGGAAGATCAGTTAGGATTTCCGAATTAGAAAGCGCTGACTCCTTGTCAGTGGTCAGTGCTTTCGGGAGGAGAAGCAGGGAAGGTCTCACTGTGGATGTATGGCTCTTTAAAGGAAGAGTAGGTTATCATGACAGTGGGAGGAGTACCGTTATATAGCTTCAGGAGGTTGACGTGGCACAACTGGGTCTTCCGCCGCCTATCTGGAGTCTCTAGAACGTAGTTGTGGTTATTTCTGCACTCCTTGATGCGGTAGGGTCCTGAAAACCTGTTTTGTAAAGGAGAACCTGGGATAGAGAAATAAGCAAGTACGAAGTCTCCCGGCTTAAATTTCCTTACTTTGCTGGTCTGGTCGTAATGAGTCTTCATCCTCTCCTGTGCTTTCAGTAGATTATCTTGGGCAAAACTGCGGACCCTCTCTAGAATGTGTTGTAGGTTTTGAAGAAACTGGGGCACATTCTGATGCTCACTGAAGGTGGCATCACGTAGAGAGTCTTTGAAAGCCTTGAGAGGAGTACGGCACTTACGTCCGTAGAGCATCTCATAAGGAGATATTCCTAGGGACTCATTGGGAAGACATAGATACACATTATTAGGTCGATTTGCTTATCCCAATCCTTAGAGGTTTCATTACAAAACTTCTTCAGGAGTGCTTTAATAGTCTGATGACTACGCTCAAGAGAACCCTGTGAAGCAGGATGATAGGGGCTGGACAATACCTGTTTGATGTTGAACTCTTCCAGTGTCCTCTTGAAGAGATCACTGGTGAAGTTGGTGCCACAGTCGCTCTGAACCTCCCTTGGAAATCCATACGGGGTGAAGATCTTCAATAAGTGTTTCACAACCGTAGCAGCCGTAATGTTCTTTACTGGAACTGCTATGGGGTATCTGGTGGTAGGACACAGGATGGTTAAGATATAGGCGTCACCTGAACTGGTCCGAGGTAAAGGACCAACACAGTCTATAATAAGTCTGTGGAAAGGTTCCGCAGGCACCTGTATGGGAGTCAGTGGTGCTCTGGGAATAGAGATGTTCGGTTTACCTGCCAACTGACATGTATGACACTGTTTGACGTACTGTTTGACGCTATTTACCATACCTGGCCAGTAGTAGTCTTGACGGATTCCATGGTAGGTCTTGTTAAATCCGTAGTAGGAGAGTGCTCCGTGGGCCAGGTGTAGAATAGTGGGCCGCAGGCTGGCAAGAATCACTAGTTGTTCGACGTTGGCCCAATCGTCCTCCTCCTTCAATTTACTGGGTCTATATCTGCGGTAGAGCAGTTCGTTCTCTAGGAAGAACCCAGGAATACCGTCAGGTTGAGTCTCAGCCTGGAAAAATAATGGTGTCAAGGTAAGATCTTCCCTCTGTAACTTACGGAACTCCAACTTGGTCAGATTCGGGGGTAGTTTCTGAGGGTCTTGAGGGACAGCGGTAGCAGTAGAGTCAGCTGGCTGTGGTCGTGCAGCTTGTGCACGGGTGGTCACTAAAACCGGAGGAGAAACTTCATCACTCTCTTGAACCTTTGCTGGAACATACTCAAAAATGGGATTATCCATCACAGAGGTACACACCTGGGTTTTGTCCATGACGATCAGGTTGGTCGGTTGCAGGTCTTCTGCCAAGTCGTTGCCCAGGAGAAGTTGCATTCCAGGCATGGGAAAAGGCTTTTCCCTGATGGCGACTTGGACTTCTTCGCTCACGAAGGGACAATTCAGGTGGACTCTGACGAGAGGATAAGGAGTGGTAGCAGTGAGGTCAGTGATGAAGACAGTTTCTCCGGTTTGGGCGATATTGGGCACAGCCGCCTTCAAAATAATCGATTGTAGAGCCGCTGTGTCCCTCAAGATCTTCACTTTGAAACGTTCCTCCGGATTTGAACCGTTGGCAGAGACAGTTCCAGTATACAGGTGTTTACTGAAAAGAGAAAGATCATTAACATGAACACCAACATTCATCACAGGCTTACCGGACTTAGGAGGAGTTGGTTTGGGTTTTTGCGTTTCGGTGGTTCCTTTGTATTGAGACTTACCACATTTATCTATGGTATGTCCATAGAGTCTACAATACTTACAGTACAATTGCGAGCCAGCTTGATCGGTACTCACTTTCTCGTAACTGTACCACGACTTCTTACTGGAGGATGGTTCTGGTGTCAGCCGGTGGATGAGGCTGTAAGTGTCAGCCGACTTAGCACACTTTAGGTAGTCGGTTTCTTCTTTATCTGCTAAATATAGACGGACAGGAGGCGGCACACGCCTCAAGAATTCTTCAACTATCATGAGGTTGACGAGTTCTGCAAAGGTAGAGACATGTGCTGCTTCCAGCCATTTCATAAAATATCTCCTTTTGGTTTTAGCAAATTCGAGAAAGGTAGTGGTACTTGCCTTCAGGTGGTCACGGAATTTCCTTTGATAACTTTCGGTGGAGAGAAGGTAGCCGTCCAACACTACTTGTTTCAGAGTCTGGTAGTCATTCTCAGACGCCAAAGTACTGAGTGTAACTGCAGCTCTACCTGTAACATGTACTCTGAGAAGGGTTGCCCATTGGTCGGCAGGCCAACTAAGTTGATTAGCAAGGGTTTCAAAGGTGGTGAAAAACACATCAACTTCTGTCTCTACGAATGGTGGCATTAACTTACTTGCATGTGATATAATGAAACTGACGGGAAGATTGGCGGTATCTTGCTGGCGTTGAGCGAGGTGTGAAGTTTCCAACGCGATTTCTCGTTGACGACATTCCATAGCCAGAGTTGCGTTTTGCTTGTCATGTTCGTGTTGCATCTCCAACTGGCGTCGTTTTGTTTCGAGCTGTATTCGTTCACGTTCACGGAGTAAGGCAATCTCACGTTCTTGTTCTTCCTTCCTCAAGGCAGCCTCACGTTCTTGTTCTTCCCTTCGCATGGCAGCTGCTTCCCTTTGCTGCTCGCGTTCAATCTTGGCCAGCTCTGTTTTGAGTTTCATCGTTGCCATATCAGTTTTATCTGCAATAAAGTAAGTTTCGTGAGTTTCAGAGTCTATCTTACCTTGCTCTAAGAAATGATCCAGTATCAGGTTGTGTATCTCATTTTTGTTGGCTTGGTAGGGAACTTCTAGTTGATACTCATGTGCAAGAGTTTGTAATTCAGTCATCTTGGCACGACTTAAAGTCCCTATTTCACCTGCTGGATCTGCACGGAAAGCTTGGAGACGAAACATGGTGAAATTAGCAAATAAATGCACAACGAATATACCGTTGTGATATAGTGAATGTCAGAAACAGGACAACGTGGCAACTGGTACCTATCCTGTGGAATCTTTAACAATTAAAGTTAATTACAAGATGTTAAATGATTAATTAAATCAAGGTCGCAGGAAATCTTGTACCCGGTACTCATGTAAGAGGATAAGGGCAAGAAAATCCTACTAAACAAGTGAAACTCATTTTCTAAAACAAATGAAACAGTTAATTGCCTCAAAAGTAAAATTGGTAGTCCAAGGATGTAGGCATACCTTGCCGAGTCTCTATAGGACATAAGCAAGTTTTCCCACTGAAATTAATATGATACTTACAGAATTAGAGAACTTTTGTGCTTTGAAAAAGAAAGCTAATTCCCTACCAATGTATGTATCATCATCTCTGACCGACGTGTAGGGGTGCGAGGTGTCAACTGGTGACGAGAACTGCTGCTGAGGTCCCAATTCAGCAACTAAAGTTCGTGCTAGAGGAACTATGGCCCTCTTTATCCTCCTACTGTCAGATTGCAGAAGATTAGGTGCACTTGACCCGGGGACAGACCACAGTACCAGGGTACCAATATGATGATCTGCTGAAAATATGAGAAATATCCTAGGGACAAAAGATGGTAAACACGAGTAATAACACGGAGGGAGAGATGACCAATTAAGAGAATGACTGAGGCCTACAGTCACCACGTAATCCAAAGTTGTCTCACCTTCACCATATGCTACTCTCGGAATGCACAATACACACAGCACCATATGAAAATAAAATTGAATATGAAAAATAGTGAAAAGCTACGTTACCAAAGCCAAATACGCTTACCATAAATTTACTACTTGGCACCAGTACCTGAGTGAAGCTCCCGGACAGGCCCCCACGTTATGTGACGGCAAATCGTTGGTGTTCGGCTGTTTCAAAAGCTAGGGGCAGGGCCTCGTCACATAATAAAAAAAAAGGAGAAAAGTTGGTCCTTTCGTCTGTGGTAAGGTAATGGGAAGACACAAAACACAAGTATATAAACAATGAAATTTGAATTACTCTAGAAAAACAAGACATGAATAAAGGTAATCACATAAAATATGCAAGACAAGGCAACAAACAAAATAATATGAATAATCACTGGCAAATGAAAAGTTCATGAAGTAGAAGCAACTCCACCTATTACTCCACCACATAACGACGTACTTCTTCCAGAACCACAGGCTTCGGGGGAGAGTTGTGACGATAATCTCTTTCAAGAGAGATTGAGCCTGCTCTTCCCTCCAAAGTACGTTACAACAACAGATAATATAGAAGATATATCCAGCAAGTATCTCCAAAACGTTTTGCCCAGAGAGCAAAACGTATCCAGCACACTGGCACACCTGCTCGCCCCCGCCACTGTAAACCGGCAAACTGCTTGTCCATCGCCTGACTGTTGCTGATTGGCTGGTGTCCCGTCGCACCTGCCCTCCACCCTCCGCCACAAGTTGATGTCTGGGCTGCAGCGGCCCAGAGTAGGCAGAATATTCCAGTGCTCCTTGCAGTTGACATCTCTCATTGGTAGACTAAGCCTTGGCTTTCGTGTACTAAGGGAGGTGGCCGCTCGAAGCCAATATTCCGGCATCATCTTTATTATTTATTTTGCTATCACTGTAACTCACTTGTCTTAACGTAACTTTTCATTTCCCAGTGATTATTCTTATTATTTTGTTTGTTGACTTCTCTGTTATATGTTATACTTAATTTTATTCATGTCTTGTTTTTCTAACGTAATTAAAATTTCATTGTTAAATTTACTTGTGTTTTGTGTATCTTCCCATTACCTTACCACAGACGAAAGTTCCACCTTTTTCTCTTTTTTTTCTTTAATGTGACGACGCCCTGCCCCTAGCTTGAAACAGCCGAACACCAACGCTTTACCGTCACAATATATATATATATATATATATATATATATATATATATATATATATATATATATATATATATATATATATATATATATATATATATATATATATATACATATATATATATATATATATATATATATATATATATATATATATATATATGACAATGTCAGACCACGGAGGAAAAATGAAACAGGAAATTTCCTTAAGTACTTTCGTATATTAAATACATCTTCAGAAGGTGAAGACCTTCTGAAGATGTATTTAATATACGAAAGTACTTAAGGAAATTTCCTGTTTCATTTTTCCTCCGTGGTCTGACATTGTCACATTCTTAATCACGTGTTTATTTTCGTGATATACACATATATATATATATATATATATATATATATATATTTATATATATATATATATATATATATATATATATATATATATATATATATATATATATATATATATATATATATATATATATATTTATATATATATATATATATATATATATATATATATATATATATATATATATATATATATATATATATATATATATATATATATATATATATATATACCTGGTTGATACCTGGTTGATGGGGTTCTGGGAGTTCTTCTACTCCCCAAGCCCGGCCCGAGGCCAGGCTTGACTTGTGAGAGTTTGGTCCACTAGGCTGTTGCTTGGAGCGGCCCGCAGGACCACATACCCACCACAGCCCGGTTGGTCCGGCACTCCTTGGAGGAATAAATCTAGTTTCCTCTTGAAGATGTCCACGGTTGTTCCGGCAATATTTCTTATGCTTGCTGGGAGGACGTTGAACAACCGCGGACCTCTGATGTTTATACAGTGTTCTCTGATTGTGCCTATGGCACCTCTGCTCTTCACTGGTTCTATTCTACATTTTCTTCCATATCGTTCACTCCAGTACGTTGTTATTTTTCTGTGTAGATTTGGTACTTAGCCCTCCAGTATCTTCCAGGTGTATATTATTTGATATCTCTCTCGTCTTCTTTCTAATGAGTACATTTGGAGGGCTTTGAGACGATCCCAATAATTTAGGTGCTTTATTGCGTCTATGCGTGCCGTATATGTTCTCTGTATTCCCTCTATTTCAGCAATCTCTCCTGCTCTGAAGGGGGAAGTGAGTACTGAGCAGTACTCAAGACGGGACAACACAAGTGCCTTGAAGAGTACAACCATTGTGATGGGATCCCTGGATTTGAAAGTTCTCGTAATCCATCCTATCATTTTTCTGGCTGTCGCAATATTTGCTTGGTTATGCTCCTTAAACGTTAGGTCGTCAGACATTATTATTCCCAAATCCTTTACATGCTGTTTTTCTACTATGGGTACATTTGATTGTGTTTTGTACTCTGTATTATGTTTAAGGTCCTCATTTTTACCGTACCTGAGTACCTGGAATTTATCACTGTTAAACATCATGTTATTTTCTGATGCCCTGTCGAAAACTTTATTAATATCAGCTTGAAGTTTTTCAATGTCTTCAGCCGAGGTAATTTTCATACTGATTTTTGTGTCATCTGCAAAGGATGATACGAAGCTGTGACTTGTATTTTTGTTTATATCTGATATGAGAATAAGGAAAAGCAGCGGTGCAAGGACTGTACCCTGAGGTACAGAGCTTTTAACTGCACTTGGACTAGATTTTATATGGTTGACCGTTACTCGCTGAGTCCTGTTTGACAGAAAACTGAGTATCCAGCTTCCTACTTTACAGGTTATTCCCATTGATTTCATTTTGTGTGCTATCACGCCATGGTCACATTTATCGAAAGCCTTTGCGAAGTCCGTGTATATCACATCAGCATTCTGTTTTTCTTCTAATGCCTCAGTGACTTTGTCATAATGCTCAAGTAGCTGTGAGAGGCACGATCTTCCCGCTCGAAATCCATGTTGGCCTGGGTTTTGAAGGTCATTGGTCTCCATGAAATTGGTGACCTGACTCCTAATCACCCTCTCTCAAATACTTTTATGATGTGCGATGTTAGTGCAACTGGTCTATAATTCTTTGCCAATGCTTTGCTCCCTCCCCTCTGTAGAGGGGCTATGTCTGCTACTTTAAGTGCATCTGGTATCTCCCCCGTGTCTAAGCGCTTCCTCCACACTATACTGAGTGCCTGTGCTACCGGCACTTTGCATTTCTTTATAAATATTGAGTTCCATGAGTCTGGACCTGGGGCCGAGTGCATGGGCATGTTTTCAATTTCTCTTTCAAAATTTAGTGCGCTCGTGTTTATATCAGTTATATTTACAGGGGTTTGAATATCCCGCATAAAGAAATTGTCTGGATCTTCCACCTTTATGTTGTTTATTGGAGTGCTAAACATGTCCTCATACTGTTTTTTTAGGATTTCACTAATTTCTTTGTCATCCTCCGTGTATGAACCTTCACTTGTACGAATAGGTCCAATACTGGCAATGGTTTTTGCTTTTGATTTCGCATATGAGAAGAAATATTTTGGATTTTTCTATATTTCCTGAATTGCTTTCTGTTCTAACTGCCTTTCTTCAGTTTCATATGAGTGTTTCAATTTCCGCTCGATTTCTTCAATCTCCCTATTTAAATTATTCCTTCTTTGACGGGAAATTCGTGTCTGCATAAGCAGTTCCGTTATTTTTTTCCAGCGTTTATAGTGTCGTCTGCGTTCTCTTTCTACGTTAGATCTCTTTCTGGCTTTCCTCAAAGGAACATGTTTCAGACAGACTTGATACGCTTCTGAAGTCAGTTTTTCTATTCCTTCTGTAGGACATGTATTACTTAGAACAGTTCCCCATGGAATGTTTGTAAGTTCCCTGTTTATTATCTCCCAGTCTATCCTTTTATTATTAATTTTGAATTTACTGAATAGCCCTTCTCGCTTTATCAACGTTTTAGGTCTATTCTGAGTATTGATGGTCGTTTGCACTTCAATGAGCTTGTGATCTGAGTATGTGGTATCTGATATCGTAATGTCTCTCATAATGTCTTCATTGTTCGTAAAGACCAGATCTAGAATATTTTCATTTCTCGTTGGCTCCGATATCTGCTGATTGAGTGAAAATTTGTCACAGAATCTAAGTAGTTCTCTAATCTGTGGTTGGTTAGGTCCTGATAGATTTCCTGGTATAATATTATTGTTTGCTATTTTCCACCTGAGACTAGGCAAGTTGAAGTCACCTAGGAAGATAATATCAGGTATCGGGTTCTCCAAATTATCAAGGCTATTCTCTATTTTGCTTATCTGTTCTGTGAATTCCTCAGCCATTGCATCTGGCGGTTTGTATATTAGAATAATCACTAAATTTATTTTCTCTATTTTTAATCCCAGTACCTCTACCACCTCATTTGTAACGTTTAGGAGCTCCGAGCATACAAGGTCTTCCCTAATATACAGACCCACTCCTCCATGTGACCTAATTTTCCTATCACACCTGTATAGGTTATATCCTGGAATCCAGATCTCACTGTCCAACAATTCCCCTGCACGGGTTTCTGTGAAAGCTCCAAATACTGCATTTGACTCCGTGAGGAGGCCATTTATGAACTGTACTTTGTTGTTTATTCTTGTTTTCAGTCCTTGTATGTTGGCAAAGATGAATGAGGTTACTCTATTAGTGATAGTTTGAATGGGAGACTTTTTCGGCAAGCCCATTATTCGTGGACATAATGAGTTTGTTCTGACCAGTAATGATTGTTGTAGGACAGTTGTCTGTCGTAGTTGTAGTTCCCTTTCGGTGGGTAATTGTATCTGTAATTCTGGAATGCAAGTGGATCTGGCATCCAGCTCCATACATTCTCCATGCTGCTCCTTTTGAATTCTCTGCCGGTCTGGTATAAAAAATTTAGAGAGTTTCCTCCAAATTCATTATCCTGCTTGCCACTCTTTATGTAGCGTTCCGTGCCTTTCACGTGAAAGTGTGGGCAGCTGAGGTCATAGCATTTTCTGTCCTCCAGTGAGGTTTGGCACATGTCAGGATGGAAAAACCTACATATTGATCCAAATCGACACTCACCTTTCCTAAGCATATTTAAACCTGGTACAAAACCTGGTATTTAAACCGCATATATATATATATATATATATATATATATATATATATATATATATATATATATATATATATATATATATATATATATATATATATATATATATATATATATATATATATAATATATATATATATATATATATATATATATATATATATATATATATATATATATATATATATATATATATATATATATATATATATATATATATTATTAAATATGACCGAAAAAGTAAGATTAATAATTCTAACACGAATTTTCTCAATCTTTCGTACATTACGCTTCACTGTTGGAGGTTAATCAAAAATCAATTCTCCAAAATTCATGTTCAAAATTCATGTTCATTCAAAATTTTGTTCTGTCTTGTGTTAATGCCACATCACCCCTTCCACCTCACTCAAATGTAGATATAAAATCGGAGATACGTAAGTTCTATTCAGTTGTGTATTTGTGAACTAAAGTCTTTGAAAATGTAATAAGTTTTACGAAACGCGCCCGTGTCACGTCAGACTAGAAATAAAAATGAATTTTGGAGAATTGATTTTTGATTTACCTCCAACAGTGAAGCGTAATGTACGAAAGATTGAGAAAATTCATGTTAGAATTATTAACCTTACTTTTTCGGTCATATTTAATAATATATGTCTACAGGAAAGACTGCTACCAAAATATAAAAATATATATATATATATATGTATATATATATATATATATTTATATATATATATATATATATATATATATATATATATATATATATATATATATATATATATATATATATTACTATGATGATTCGAATAATAATGAACAAACGACCCCACGTTGGTAGGTTTTCTATACACATTAAATATATATATATATATATATATATATATATATATATATATATATATATATATATATATATGCAGAAAAACCACAAAGAAATGAGAAAGAAAGATGAACGTTTCGGCCTGTTAAAGCCGTTGTCAACATCAGACTGACTAGAGGAAGAGAGAGGCCAGCACCAAGGAACCTGACCAACCCATCTCTAGGGAAAGGATTACCAAAAACAAGAGAGGTCAAAGAGGATTAAGCGGTCAGAGAATAAGGAAAAAGATTAAAGAAAAGCCTCATGAACACACAGTAAATGAATATAAAATTGTAATGAGACATTGTAAGCCTCCCTTTCAGAGTTTTTTCTAAAACTGTTGTGCAATATTGTAACTTAAAACAGGGTCAAGTTTGTACATACCAGTACTAACATTGAGAAGATTTGGACATTGACTAATTAGCGCAGATTCAATTAAATTCCGTTCAACAAAGCCATTGCAATTGGCAATGCTTTTCTCCCCATCCCAATTAATAGTGTGATCACACAAACTTGTATGTAGATACAAAGCATTAGACGTTTGGTCAGTTCTTTTACTATAAGCATGTTGGGACATACGTAATTGTAAGGATTTTCCTGTTTGTCTAAGGTACACAGACTCACAATCATTGGAGGGAATCGAATACACACAACCTGCTGTACCAGGGGAGTTTTTTTTATTAAATTAGCCTTGATCGTATTATTAGTGAACACCAAATTGATATTAAGGTTCTTAAAAACTGGGGAAAATTTCTCAAATCCCATCGCATAAGGTACCACCAATGAATTTCTATTTTCTGGTTTCGCTTTGGAGACATTATTATAAAACGTACGTTTAGCTTTCCCAAACGAACAATCCAAAAACATCTTAGAGTACTGTAAACTCTTCCCAATTTCATGTATTTTAGCTATCTCTTCATAAAAAAAACCCAGGGCTGCATACCCTCAAAGCTCGAAGTAACATTCCTGAAAATACTGCCTGTTTAACTTTACTATGATGATTCGAATAATAATGAACAAACGACCCCACGTTGGTAGGTTTTCTATACACATTAAATTTGAACCTTCTATTGACTCCTTCTGTTGACTATTGGGAGCCGAGCGGACAGCACGCTGGACTTGTGATCCTGTGGTCCCGGGTTCGATCCCGGGCGCCGGCGAGAAACAATGGGCAGAGTTTCTTTCACCCTATGCCCTTGTTACCTAGCAGTAAATAGGTACCTGGGTGTTAGTCAGCTGTCACGGGCTGCTTCCTGGGGGTGGAGGCCTGGTCGAAGACCGGGCCGCGGGGACACTAAAGCCCTGAAATCATCTCAAGATAACCTGACTCTATGAATCATAATGTCCAAAAACGGAAGAGTACCATTCTCCTCATTTTCGCATGTGAATTTTATTGAAGGTACCAAAGAATTAAGTTCATTAAGAAAAACAATTTGGTCTTGGTCACTCGGCAATAAGCACAAAATATCGTCGACATACCTAAACCAGACTACATTAGCTGGGATAATCCTGGATAAGATCTTTGTTTCGAAGAACTCCATATACAAATTGCTCAAAACTGGGGAAAGGGGATTGCCCATAGCCATTCCAAATGTTTGTTTGAAAATTTTTCCAATGAAACTGAAATAATTGTCGCTTATACATAATATCATAAGTTCCAACACATTATTGGTCTGCAAGCTCAAATTATATTTAGGCAGTTCCTCACGTAGGTATTCTAACAAATCATCAACAGGTACTTTAGTAAATAAAGCAGTCACGTCAAAACTTACTAGTTTAAAATCAAAATTCAAATTTAGTGTGGATAGCTTATTAATTAAGTCTACATTATTAGTTAAGTGCGAGTTAGAAATAGTACGAACCATAGGGGACAAAACTTTAACCAACCACTTAGAAAGTTGATAAGCCGCCGAACCAACTGAACTAATAATCAGTCTAACTGGATTAAGAGGTTTATGGGTTTTTATTAGACCATACATATAAGGTAGAGAGGGAGATCGACTTGTTAGCCTAGAAATCAACTCTTTATCGCCTTTGCACAAAGTTTTGAGAGTTTTGTTAAAATGTGCGATCACTTTTTCAGTAGAATCTCTGTTAACCAATAGGTAAGTATCTCTATCTTCCAGAAGTAACTCCATTTTTCGAACATAGTCATCCTTATTCATAATAACTACTGCATTTGACTTATCAGCCTTGGTAATATGTAATGAATGATCTTTTTGTGATTTTTGAACGCATGAATAAATCGACTTGGACAGTTAAGTACAGAATTGTTAAGTAAAACACCATACATCATACCTTTGCACACATTAATATCTTCAACTGTAATCTCGAAAAGTATAGTGATGTCTCAGTTGAAGATATTAATGTGTGCAAAGATATGATGTATGGCGTTTTACTTAACAATTCTGTACCTAATTGTCCAAGTCGATTTATTCATGCGTTCAAAAATCTCAAAAAAGATCATTCATTACATATTTCCAAGGCTGATAAGTCAAATGCAGTAGTTATTATGAATATGGATGACTATGTTCGAAAAATGGAGTTACTTTTGGAAGACAGGAATACTTACCTATTGGTTAACAGAGATCCTGCTGAAAAAGTGACCGCACATTTTAACAAAACTCTCAAAACTTTGTGCAAAGGCGATAAAGAGTTGATTTCTAGGCTAACAAGTCGATCTCCCTCTCTACCTTATATGTATGGTCTAATAAAAACCCATAAACCTCTTAATCCAGTTAGACCGGTTATTAGTTCAGTTGGTTCGGCGGCTTATAAACTTTCTAAGTGGTTGGTTAAAGTTTTGTCCCCTATGGTTCGTACTATTTCTAACTCGCACATAACTAATAATGTAGACTTAATTAATAAGCTATCCACACTAAATTTGAATTTTGATTTTAAACTAGTAAGTTTTGACGTGACTGCTTTATTCACTAAAGTACCTGTTGATGATTTGTTAGAATACCAACGTGAGGAACTGCCTAAATATAATTTGAGCTTGCAGACCAATAAGGTGTTGGAACTTATCAAATTATGTATAAAAGACAATTATTTCAGTTTCAATGGAAAAAATTTCAAACAAACATTTGGAATGGCTATGGGCAATCCCCTTTCCCCAGTTTTGAGCAATTTGTATTTGGAGTTCTTCGAAACAAAGATCTTATCCAGGATTATCCCCGCTAATGTAGTCTGGTTTAGGTATGTCGACGATATTTTGTGCTTATTGCCGAGTGACCAAGACCAAATTGTTTTTCTTAATGAACTTAATTCTTTGGTACCTTCAATAAAATTCACATGCGAAAATGAGGAGAATGGTACTCTTCCGTTTTTGGACATTATGATTCATAGAGTCAATAGAAGGTTCAAATTTAATGTGTATAGAAAACCTACCAACGTGGGGTCGTTTGTTCATTATTATTCGAATCATCATAGTAAAGTTAAACAGGCAGTATTTTCAGGAATGTTTCTTCGAGCTTTGAGGGTATGCAGCCCTGAGTTTTTTGATGAAGAGATAGCTAAAATATATGAAATTGGGAAGAGTTTACAGTACCCTAAGATGTTTTGGGATTGTTCGTTTGGGAAAGCTAAACGTACGTTTTATAATAATGTCTCCAAAGCGAAACCAGAAAATAGAAATTCATTGGTGGTACCTTATGCGATGGGATTTGAGAAACTTTCCCCAGTTTTTAAGAACCTTAATATCAATTTGGTGTTCACTAATAATGCGATTAAGTCTAATTTAATAAAAAACTCCCCTGGTACAGCAAGTTGTGTGTATTCGATTCCCTGCAATGATTGTGAGTCTGTGTACCTTGGACAAACAGGAAAATCTTTACAATTACGTATGTCCCAACATGCTTATAGTATAAGAACTGCCCAAACGTCTAATGCTTTGTATCTACATACAAGTTTGTGTGATCACACTATTAATTGGGTTTGGGCGAAAAGCATTGCCAATTGCAATAGCTTTGTGGAACGGAATTTAATTGAGTCTGCGCTAATTAGTCAATGCCCAAATCTTCTCAATGTTAGTACTGGTATGTACAAATTTGACCCTGTTTTAAGTTACAATATTGCACAACAGTTTTAGAAAAACTCTGAAAGGGAGGCTTACAATGTCTCATTACAATTTAATATTCATTTATTGTGTGTTCATGAGGCTTTTCTTTAATCTTTTTCCTTATTCTCTGACCGCTTAATCCTCTTTGACCTCTCTTGTTTCTGGTAATCCTTTCCCTAGAGATGGTTTGGTCAGGTTCCTTGGTGCTGGCCTGTATCCACTCTCTCTTCCTCTAGTCAGTCTGATGTTGACAACGGCTTTAACAGGCCGAAACGTTCATCTCTCTTTCACATTTCTTTGTGGTTTTTCCGAATACAAATGATCAGTGTTTAGTGATCGTCAATTGCATATATATATATATATATATATATATATATATATATATATATATATATATATATATATATATATATATATATGTCGTACCTAGTAGCCAGAACGCACTTCTCAGCCTACTATGCAAGGCCCGATTTGCCTAATAAGCCAAGTTTTCATGAATTAATGTTTTTTCGACAACCTAACCTACCTAACCTAACCTAACCTAACGTTTTCGGCTACCTAACCTAACCTAACCTATAAAGATAGGTTAGGTTAGGTTAGGTAGGGTTGGTTAGGTTCGGTCATATATCTACGTTAATTTTAACTCCAATAAAAAAAAATTGACCTCATACATAATGAAATGGGTAGCTTTATCATTTCATAAGAAAAAAATTAGAGAAAATATATTAATTCAGTAAAACTAGGCTTATTAGGCAAATCGGGCCTCGCATAGTAGGCTGAGAAGTGAGTTCTGGCTACTAGGTACGACATATATATATATATATATATATATATATATATATATATATGTATATATATATATATATATATATATATATATATATATATATATATATATATTTATATATATATATATATATATTTATGTCGTACCTAGTAGCCAGAATGCACTTCTCAGCTTACTATGCAAGGCCCGATTTGCCTAATAAGCAAAGTTTTCCTGAATTAATATATTTTCTCTAATTATTTTCTTACGAAATGATAAAGCTACCCATTTCATTATGTAGGAGGTAAATTTTTTTTTATTGGAGTTAAAATTAACGTAGATATATGACCGAACCTAACCAACCCTACCTAACCTAACCTAACCTATCTTTATAGGTTAGGTTAGGTTAGGTACCTGAAAAAATTAGGTTAGGTTAGGTTAGGTAGGTTAGGTAGTCGAAAAAACATTAATTCATGAAAACTTGGCTTATTAGGCAAATCGGGCCTTGCATAGTAGGCTGAGAAGTGCGTTCTGGCTACTAGGTACGACATATATATATATATATATATATATATATATATATATATATATATATATATATATATATATATATATATATATATATATATATATATATATATATATATATATATATATATATATATATGTAATTGACGATCACTATATCCAGAAAGCACTTCTCGGCCTATTATGCAAGGAGCGATTTGCCTAATAGTCCGAGTAATTTTCTTTATTTTCAATAAATTGTTTCCAATTAGTTCATTGTAATTATTATTATTATATTATATTAGGAACATAATTTATTGACTTAGTTATGTTAGTTTAGGTTAAGTTAAAATAGGTTAAGTTAGGTTAGGTAGTGTTGGTTAGGTTCGGTCATATATCTATGTTAGTTTTAACTCAAATTTAAAAAAAATTAACTTATACATAATGAAATGGATAGATTTATCATTTCAAAAGAAAAAAAATAGAAAAATATATGAATTCAGGAAAACTTGGCCTATTAGTTAAATCGTGTCTTGCATAGTAGGCCGAGTGCGACGTTCTGGCTACTAGGTACAACATATATATTTATATATATTAGTATATTTTGGTAGCAGTCTTTCCTGTATACATATATTATTAAATATGACCGAAAAAGTAAGATTAATAATTCTAACACGAATTTTCTCAATATTTCTTACGTTTCTTTTCACTCTTGATGGTAACTGAAAAATCAATTCTCCAAAATTCATTTTTATTTCTAGTCTGACGCGACATTTGAAAGCGTTTCATAATAACGTATTACATTTTCAAAGACTTTAGTTTACACACACACAACTATAACCTGCAAACACTAAACAGAGTTCAAACAGCTTTCATTTTATACCTGCATTTGGGTGAGGTGATATGTTACAACAGTTTTGGATGAGGTGAAAACAAACTTTCAACACAAGACAGAACACGAAACAATGGGTATAATATTGGGTAAGTTAAAGGGAAGAATGGAAGTAACTGCAAAGGGCCTATTGGCCCATATTTCTTATAGCTTCTATATAGGTGCGGAGTCTTGAGGTGGGTAGAATATAGTTGTGCATTAATTGGCTGTTGATTGCTGGTGTTGAATTCTTAATGTGTAGTGCCTCGCAGATATCAAGCCGCCTGCTATCGCTGTATCTATCGATGATTTCCGTGTTTTTGTTAAGACTTCTCTGGTGATGGTCTGGTTGTGGGAAGAGATTATATGTTCCTTAATGGAGGCCTGTTGGTTATGCATCGTTAATCGCCTGGAAAGAGATGTTGTTGTCTTGCCTATATACTGAGTTCTTTGAGGCTTACAGTCCCCAAGTGGGCATTTGAAGGCATAGATGACAATGGTCTCTTCCAAAGCGTGCTTTGGAAGAGACCTGTATCTTGACACAAAGCTTGCTTTGTGTCTGGAGAGTTTCTCATGAGCAGGTTGGATGTTTTCCTAGTTTTATAGTAAATCGTCAGTTGTATCTTCTGATTTTTGTCTGTAGGGATAACGTTTCTATCAACAATATCTTTCAGGACCCTTTCCTCCGTTTTATGGGCTGTGGATAGGAAGTTCCTGTAAAATAGTCTAATAGGGGTACAGGTGTTGTGTTAGTTGTAGCTTCAGAGGTTGCATGGCGTTTCACCTTCCTTCTTATGATGTTTTCAACGAAACCATTGGAGAAGCCGTTGTTGACTAGGACCTGCCTTACCCTACAGAGTTCTTCGTCGACTTGCTTCCATCCTGAGCTGTGGCTAAGAGCACGGTCGACATAAGCGTTAACAACAATCCTCTTGTACCTGTCTAAGCAGTCACTGTTGGCATTGAGGCACATTCCTATGATTGTTTCCTTGGTGTAGACTGCAGTGTGGAAACCTCCGCTCCTTTCCCATGACTGTTACATCTAGAAAGGGCAGCTTCCCATCCTTCTCCATCTCCTAAGTGAAACGCAACACAGAATTCCGCTCAAATACCTCCTTCAGCTCCTGCAGATGTCTGATATCAGGTACCTGTGTAAAAATGTCGTCAACATACCTGCAGTATATAGCCGGTTTCAAGTTCATGTCGACTAGGACCTTTTGTTCGATGGAACCAAAAGGGAGCTGCGGCCTCCACACCCAGTTTATGCCTCCACACCCAGTTGCTGCCTCCACACCCAGCCGCGGCCTCCACACTCAGCCGCGGCCTCCACACTCAGCTGCGGATTCCACACCCAGTTGATGCCTCCACACCAAGTTGCTGGCTCCACACCCAGTTGGTGCCTCAACACCCAGTTGCTGGCTCCACACCCAGCCGCGGCCTCCACTCCCAGCCACGGCCTCCACACCCAGCCGCGGCCTCCACAACCAGCCGCGGCCTCTACACCCAGCCGCGGCCTCCACACCCTGTTGCTGGCTCCACACCCAGTTGATGCCTCCACACTCAGTTGCTGGCTCCACACCCAGTTGATGCCTCCACACCCAGTTGCTGGCTCCACACCCAGTTGCTGCCTCCAAACCCAGTTGCTGGTTCCACACCCAGTTGATGCCTACACACCCAGCCGCGACCTCCACACCCAGCTGCGGCCTCCACACCCAACCGCGGCCTCCACACCCAGCCGCGGCCTCCACACCCAGCCGCGGCCTCCACTCCCAGCCGCGGCCTCCACACCCAGTTGATGCCTCCATACCCAGCTGTGGAATCCACACTCACCCGCGGCCTCCATGTAACGGGGGGTGGGGGAAATAGTTCTCTCTTGTCTATTATTCCAGCCCCCAGTTAACTAACGAGGCCGGGGGGAAACAGCTCTCTTTAGTCCGTTATCCCGTCCTCAGTTAGCTAGCTATTCTAGAGCACCCCCCCCCCCCAAGAGTTTTTACAGCAGCCTCTCTCGTTCAACACCTTGTAACCTAGGTATTCGATTACCTAGGTGCTGGGACTACAAGACACCGTAACTTGATCAGCTACCCACAACTCTAGGAGAACTCTAGGACACATTTCACTGCCACAAACGTATGAGAGAAACGGAAGGAAAATATGAATAATGAAGTAATTAGTGAGGGTTTGGGGTGAGAGAGGTAGAGAGGTCGAGGAGGGCCATCAGTTGAAAGGGAGAGTTCGGAGAGTGGTGGAGGGGGAGTAGTTAGGTAGAAGTAGAAAAGTAGATAGTAGAAGTAGAAGAGTAGATAGTAGAAGAAGAAATGCTGCTACCATCCCTTCATTTTTCCGTACCTACAAGGGATGGAACTTGTCTGTATCACCATATTCTCAATGATGTTATCAAGAGGTCATTATTAGTCTGTTCCATCTGTATCATGTACCCATTACAATCATGAAACCAGTAACCGCAGAGGCTTTCTCACCTCGACTCAAAAACTCTAGGAAACAAAGTTAAAGACAATTTAAATAATAAATTCAATTATATTTCACATGATAAGTATCATAATTTAAGCAATTCAACTTAATGTTCAAGATTAATATGCAAAGTGAGTCATCATCCAAGAATTCGAAATTGAAATTGAAATTGAAATAAGTTTATTGAGGTAAAATACACACAAAGGGATGAGGTAGCTCAAGCTATTCTCACCCCGTTCAGTACAACGTGTTAGTACATACATAGACACACATCACAAACAATAAACCTGTTACCAAACATTCTGAGAGATAAACATGTACATTTCCTCCTTCACAAGTGGTATGGTATCAGACGTACACAAATACTTTTATGACCTAGTTATACGGATAATTCAACAAAATATTACAGTCTTGGTGCAAAATTCTTATATCTCTCAAGAATATCATCAACCTTTCCTTTGTGACACATCCAGGCTATTTGCTCAGGAACAGTCCTTATCTCAGTGTTTCTATATACATTAATCAACGGACAATCAAGAACATAATGGGCAAGGGTGTGAGACCTTAACATACCACATAGTTTACACTTCGTGTCATTATCATGAACGCCTATCCCATATTCCCAGTAATATTTGTACCCAAGCCTGAGCCGCATGTACACAGAGTCACTCCAAGCATTTCTCCTTTTACCATAAGTGAAAAGGGTGTTTTGACTCACATACATGTAGTGTTGCATGGTTAGACTTCTCTCATACATTATCCCTCTCCTCTCCACTCCTGCCTGTGCCTGAATATTTCTGATTTTGCTTCTTATTTGTCTCATTGTGAATTCACATTCAATGTCAATTTGTGGTTTTGATGTGGCACGTTTGGCCAAGTCATCCGCCACCTCGTTGAGCACTATTCCAACATGAGATGGAATCCACATGAATTTCACACTATAACCTTTCAGCTGTATCTCAGCTATTCTTCTCTTACAATCCTCAACTATAGACATGAAGACTGGGTTTCGACTGTTTAAGGACTCCAGTGCTCCTCGGCTATCGACAAATACAAAAACATTTTTGTCGTCATGACGTACTTCCTCCAAACACGCCAGAATGGCCTGCAGTTCATCTTGTGTGGATGATATATAATTACTAAGCCGGAGTTCAATTTTCCTGTCCACAGTCCCAAACTCCGTATATTCCCTTATTAGGACACCACACCCTGCCCTGCCATCCTCCGCCACCGACCCGTCGCAATATACATGTAAACTGTTGCCTCTTGGTAACCGAGATATCATGCTTCCATACATACACCGTAATTGTCCCGAATTCGAGAACCCTACAACTTGACTGCCCCTGATCCTCACACAACACTTCTAAACACGATCAAGTCACCTTTCATGCTCAACTCACCAAGTGTCTGCCTATAGCTGGATTTAGAGGGAGGGGGGGGGGAGTCTGCAGTTGTCAGGCAGCATCACCCCCCATCCGGCGACAGCCTATCTCGACGGCTGGCCTCTGCTCTGCTCTGCTGGCTGGTCTCCTATTTTCTCCTCCATGCTCTACAGCTCCCTCACTATATATTGGGAAACCTAGTAGCTAACTCCACCCACAAGTCGATAGCCTCAGGCACTCTACCAAGCCACTCCTTAAACATCGGCATGTTTGAAGGCTATCAGGCTACAATTATCAGATTAGCGGAAGCAAGGTGAAATGTCAGGTCAACTTGAGGTCATTAACACTTAGAGGTGTGAGATTCAGGCCGACAGAATGGCACCTCTCAAATCCTTGTCTGTGACTCATGAACTATATATATATATATTGTGACGGTAACGCGTTGGTGTTCGGCTGTTCAAAGCTAGGGGTATGGCCTCGTCACATAGTATTAAAAAAAAATAGAAAATCTGGAACTTCGTCTGTGGTAAGGTAAGGAGAAGACACACAAAACACAAGTAAACTTTAACAATGGAATTTTAATTACGTTAAATAAACAAAACATGAATAAAATGGACAAACAAATTCGTATAATAAAATCAATCAATCAAAATAATAAGAATAATTAAATGACACAATGAAAAGTTACGTTAAGACAAAATAACAAGAAGTGCAATATACAAGTATATGAAAGGTGCTGGAATATTGGCTTTAAGCTATCACCTCTCTCAGTATACGTACGCTAAAGCTTACGTCTAGCAGGGAGAAGTGTTAACTGTGAAAGCACAGAATATTCTGAGGACTGAGGTCGTGGCGGCCCCCAGACATCAAGTAGTATGGGGGGGTGGAGTGCAGTTGCAGCCCGACCGGCGACCAATCAGAGGAGCCGGCAGCAAGACGGGTAGTTTGGCGGTTTGAGTCTGAGCAGGTGTCCCTGGCTGCATACGTTTTGCTCTCTGGCAAACCTTGGAGATGTTGTTGTCGTTGTTGGACATTTCTTCCATAGTAGTTTTATATATTTGTTGCGACGTATTTGTGGAGGGAAGAGCAGGCTCAATCTCTTGAAGGAGATTATTGTCACAACTCTCCCCAGAAGCCTGCGGTTCTGGAAGAAGTACGTCGTTATGTGGTGGAGTAATGGATGGAGTCGCTTCTACTTCATAAACTCTGGAGAGGGCATCGGCTATGGTGTTGTCAGAACCCTTGATATAGCGGATCTCCAGGTTGAAATCTTGTAAATACAGAGCCCATTGTAGAAGACGCTGGTTGGTGAATTGGGCTTGATGTAGGAAGCGGAGAGGGTTGTGGTCTGAGAAGATGGTGGTAGACCTGGCGCCTTGTAGGTACGGAGCGAAGTGTTGGAGGTTCAGGACGATGGATAGTAGCTCCTTTTCAATAGTGCTGTAGTTCCTCTGGTGTGGTTTCAGTTTGTAGCTGTAGTAGCTGACAGGTAGAACCTCCTCGCCTCGTTGTTGCATCAGGACACCACCAACGCCGGTACCACTGCCGTCGACATGAAGGACGAAAGGCTTGGCGATATCTGGAGAGGCGAGAATGGGGTTAGAACAGAGGAGGAATTTGAGTTGTTCGAAAGCAACGGTTTGCTGCATGGTCCAATTATACCGTTGCTTGGGACTGGTTAATAGAATTAGAGGTGTGGCGACTGTACTGAAATTCCTCACAAACCTACGGTAGTAGGAGGCAAGACCAAGGAAGCGCAGGAGCTGCTTCCTGGTGGTAGGCTGTGGATACTGTTGGATGGCTTGAGTGTGTGAGTCTAACGGAGCTATGCTGCCACTCCCAATAACATGACCCAGATAACGCACTTTACCTTTCGCGAAAGTGGACTTGCCTAGGTTGATGGTGAGGCCGGCTGTCAGGAGCTTGGAGAACAGACGTCGCAGCTGGAGCAGATGTTCACTCCAGGTGTTGGAGGCTACGACGATACCGTCCAGGTAGGCGTATGTGTTATCCAAGCCCTGGATGACACGGTTGACAGATCTTTGAAAGGTGGCCGGGGCATTACATAGTCCGAAAGGAAGGCGTTCATATCTGAAAAGTCCAAAAGGAGTGATGAAGGCAGATATCTCTTTAGCGCGCTCCGTTAGACACACTTGATAGTACCCCTTAAGCAAGTCCACTTGGGACAAGTACTGGGCACTACCAATGGCATCAAGGATGTCATCTATCCTTGGCAAGGGGTAAGCATCCTTGACAGTTACATTGTTCAGTTTACTATAGTCGGTACATAACCGCACCTTACCTTGGGGTTTGGGCACCAAGATACAAGGTGAGGCCCAGGGGGACTCACAAGGTGTAGCCAGTCCATGATCCAAGAGGTACTGCACCTCAGCACGCATGACTTCCTTCTTGCTCGGGCTGATTCGGTAGAAGGGTTGACGAATCGGCCGGGTGTCGGGGAGCAGTTGGATGTCGTGCTGGGTAACATTACACTCTTGGGGGTCATCTCGGAACAACTCTTGATGTTCTCTGAAGATCTTGACGAGAGGTGCACTATGATTATCCTGAAAGTATTTGGGAAGATCATTAAGGATTTCGGAATTAGAAAGCGCTGACTCCTTGTCAGTGCTTTCGGGAGGAGAAGCTGGGAAGGTCTCACTGTGGATGTAGGGTTCTGTGAAGGTGGAATAGTTAATTAGGACAGTGGGAGGAGTACCATTATATTGCTTCAGGAGGTTGACGTGGCACAGCTGGGTCTTCCGCCGCCTATCTGGAGTCTCTATTACGTAGTTGTTGTTATTCCTGCACTCTTTGACGCGGTAGGGTCCTGAAAACCTGTTTTGGAAAGGTGAACCTGGGATAGGGAAGTATGCAAGGACGAAGTCTCCCGGCTTGAATTTTCTTACTTTGCTGGTCTGGTCGTAATGAGTCTTCATTCTCTCCTGGGCTTTCAATAGATTATCATTGGCAAAACGGTGGACTCTCTCTAGAATGTGTTGAAGGTTTTGAAGAAACTGGGGCACATTCTGATGCTCACTGAAGGTGGCATCTCTGAGAGAGTCTTTGAAAGCCTTAAGGGGAGAACGGCACTTACGGCCGTAGAGCATCTCATAAGGAGATACTCCTAGGGACTCAATGGGGAGACTTCTGTAAATGCACATTATAAGGTCAATCTGCTTATCCCAATCCTTCGAGGTTTCACTACAAAACTTTTTCAAGAGTGCTTTGATAGTCTGATGACTACGTTCAAGAGAACCCTGTGAAGCAGGATGATAGGGGCTGGACAATACCTGTTTGATGTTGAACTCCTCCAGTGTCCTTTTGAAGAGATCACTGGGCAAGTTGGTACCACAGTCGCTCTGAATCTCCCTGGGAAATCCGTATTGAGTGAAGATCTTCAATAGATGTTTTATAACCGTAGCAGCCGTGATGTTCTTCACTGGAACTGCTATGGGAAATCTGGTGGTAGGACACAGGATGGTTAGGATGTAGGCGTTACCTGAACTGGTCCGAGGTAAAGGACCAACACAGTCTATTATGAGTCTGTGGAAAGGTTCCGCAGGCACCTGTATGGGAATCAGTGGCGCTCTGGGAATGGAGATGTTCGGTTTGCCTGCCATCTGACATGTATGACACTGTTTTACGTACTGTTTGACGTTATTTACCATACCTGGCCAGTAGTAGTCTTGACGAATTCCATGGTAAGTCTTGTTGAAGCCGTAGTGGGAGAGCGCTCCGTGGGCCAGGTGTAGAATAGTGGGCCGCAGGCTGGTGGGAATCACAAGTTGTTCGATGTTGGCCCAATCGTCCTCCTCCTTCAGTTTACTGGGTCTATATCTGCGGTAGAGCAAGTCGTTCTCTAGGAAGAACCCAGGAATACTGTCGGGTTGAGTCTCAGCCTGGAAAAACAATGGTGTTAAAGTAAGATCTTCCCTCTGCAACTTACGGAACTCCAACTTGGTCAGATGCGGGGGGAGTTTCTGAGGGTCTTGAGGGACAGCGGTAGCAGTAGAGTCAGCTGGCTGTGGACGTGCGGCTTGTGCACGGGTGGTCAAGAGAACTGGAGGAGAAACTTCATCACTCTCTTGAACCTCTGCTGGAACATACTCTAGAATAGGGTTTATTGGCACAGAGTTACACACCTGGGGTTTGTCCATGACGATCAGGTTGGTCGGTTGCAGGTCTTCTGCCAAGTCGTTGCCTAGGAGAAGTTGCACTCCAGGCATGGGAAAAGGCTTTTCCCTGACGGCGACTTGGACTTCCCCGTTCACGTAGGGACAATCCAGGTGGACTCTGGCGAGAGGGTATGGAGTGGTAGCAGTGAGGTCAGTGATGAAGACAGTTTCTCCGGTGTAGACGATGTTGGGCACAGCCGACTTCAAGATGATCGATTGAAGAGCCGCTGTGTCCCTCAAGATCTTCAATTTGAAACGTCCCTCCGGATTTGAACCGTTGGCAGAGACAGTTCCAGTATACAGGTGGTTACTGAAAAGAGAAAGATCATTAACATTAACACCAACATTCATCACAGGCTTACCGGACTTAGGAGGAGTTGGTTTGGGTTTTTGTTGGTCAGTGGTTCCCTTGTATTGAGACTTACCACACTTGTCTATGGTATGTCCATAGAGTCTACAATACTTGCAGTACAGTTGTGAACCAGCTTGATCGGGGCTCACTTTCTCGTAACTGTACCACGACTTCTTACTGGAGGATGGTTCGGGTGTCAGCCGGTGGATGAGGCTGTAAGTGTCAGCCGACTTAGCACACTTCAGGTAGTCGGTTTCTTCTTTATCTGCTAAGTAGAGGCGGACAGGAGGCGGCACACGTCTCAAGAATTCTTCAACAAGCATCAGGTTGACGAGTTCTGTAAAAGTAGAGACATGTGCTGCTTCCAGCCATTTCATGAAATATCTCCGTTTCGTGTTAGCAAACTCAAGGAAGGTAGTGGTACTTGCCTTCAGGTGGTCACGGAATTTCCTTCTATAACTTTCAGTAGAGAGGAGGTAGGCGTCCAACACTGCTTGTTTCAGATTCGGGTAGTCATTCTCAGATGCCAGAGTACTGAGTGTGACTGCAGCTCTACCTGTAAGATGGACTCTGAGAAGTGTGGCCCATTGGTCGACAGGCCAATTGAGTTGATTAGCAAGGGTTTCAAAGGTGGTAAAGAACACATCAACTTCTGCTTCTACAAAGGATGGCATTAACTTACTTGCATGTGATATATTAAAACTGACGGGAAGATTGGCAGTAGCTTGCTGGCGTTGAGTGAAGTGTGAAGTTTCCAAGGCGATTTCGCGTTGACGACACTCTAGAGCCAGAGTCGCTTGTTGCTTGTCATGCTCGCGTTGTATCTCCAACTCGCGTTGTTTTGTTTCAAGCTGTACTCTCTCACGTTCATGGAGCAAGGCGACCTCACGTTCGTGGAGGGCGAGTCCACGTTCGTGTTCTTCTCTCCTCAAGGCAGCTTCGCGTTCTTGTTCTTCTCTCCTCAAAGTAGTTTCGCGTTCTTGTTCTTCTCTCCTCAAAGTAGTTTCACGTTCTCTGAGGGTGATTTCTCGTTCTTGTTCTTCTCTCCTCAAAGTAGTTTCACGTTCTCTGAGGGTGATTTCTCGTTCTTGTTCTTCCCTTCGTATGGCAGCTGCTTCTCTTTGCTGCTCACGTTCAATCTTGGCCAGCTCTAGTTTGAGTTTCAGCGTTGCCAAATCAGTTTTATCTGCAATATAGTAAGTTTCATGAGTTTCAGAGTCTATCTTACCTTGCTCTAAATAGTAATCCAGCAACAGGTTGTGTAGGTCATTTTTGTTGGCTTGATAGGGAACTTCTAGTTGATACTCATGTGCAAGAGTTTGTAATTCAGTCTTCTTGGCACGACTTAAAGTCCCTATTTCACCTGCTGGATTTGCACGGAAAGCTTGGAGACGAAACATGGTGAAATTAGCAAATAAAGGTATACGAATATTCAATAGTGAATGTCAGAAACAGGACAACGTGGCAACTGGTACCTATCCTGTGGGATCTTTAACAATTAAAGTTAAGTAAAAGATGTTAAATGATTAAATTAAATCAAGGGCGCAGGAAATCTTGTACCCGGTACTCATGTAAGAGGATAAGGGCAAGAAAATCCTACTAACAAATGAAACAGAGTTTCGAAAACAAATGAAACAGTTAATTGCCTCAAAAGTAAAATTGGTAGTCCAAGGATGTAGGCATACCTTGCCAAGTCTCTATAGGACATAAAGCAAGTTTTTCCTACTGAATTTAATATGATACTTACAGAATTAGCGAACTTTTGTGCTCTGAAAAAGTAAGCTAATTCCCTATCGTTGTATGTATCATCATCTCTGACTGACGTGTAGGGGTGCGAGGTGTCAACTGGTGACGAGAACTGCTGCTGAGGTCCCAATTCAGCAACTAAAGTTCGAGCTAGAGGAACTATGGCCCTCTTTGTCCTCCTACAGTCAGATTGCAGAAGATTGGGTACTCTTGACCCGGGGCAGACCACAGTACCAGGGTACCAATATGATGATCTGTCAAAAATGAGAAATATTCAAGGGACAAAGATGGTAAACACGAGTAATAACACAGAGGGAGAGATGACCAATTAAGAGTATGACTGAGGCCTACAGTCACCACGTAATCCAAAGTTGTCTCACCTTCACTATATGTTACTCTCGTAATGCACAATACACCGCACCTTATTAAAAATGAAATTGAATATGAAAAATAGTAAAGCTACGTTAACAAAGTTAAATACGCTTACCATAAATTACCACTTGGCACCAGTACCTGAGTGAAGCTCCTAGGACAGGCCCCCATATAATATGTGACGGTAACGCGTTGGTGTTCGGCTGTTCAAAGCTAGGGGTATGGCCTCGTCACATAGTATAAAAAAAAATTGAAAATCTGGAACTTCGTCTGTGGTAAGGTAAGGAGAAGACACACAAAACACAAGTAAATTTTAACAATGGAATTTTAATTACGTTAAAGAAATAAAACATGAATAAAATGGAAAACAAATTCGCATAATAAAATCAATCAAAATAATGAGAATAATTAAATGACACAATGAAAAGTTACGTTAAGACAAAATAACAAGAAGTGCAATATACAAGTATATGAAAGGTGCTGGAATATTGGCTTTAAGCTATCACTTCTCTCAGTATACGTACACTAAAGCTTCCTGGCTTTTCTGTGTTGACGGTAACGCGTTGGTGTTCGGCTGTTCAAAGCTAGGGGGTATGGCCTCGTCACATAGTATTAAAAAAAATAGAAAATCTGGAACTTCGTCTGTGGTAAGGTAAGGAGAAGACACACAAAACACAAGTAAACTTTAACAATGGAATTTTAATTACGTTAAAGAAATAAAACATGAATAAAATGGACAAACAAATTCGTATAATAAAATCAATCAATCAAAATAATAAGAATAATTAAATGACACAATGAAAAGTTACGTTAAGACAAAATAACAAGAAGTGCAATATACAAGTACATGAAAGGTGCTGGAATATTGGCTTTAAGCTATCACCTCTCTCAGTATACGTACGCTAAAGCTTACGTCTAGCAGGGAGAAGTGGTAACTGTGAAAGCACGGAATATTCCGTGCTTGTTCCGGTGTTCCCGGTGTTCCTGGCTGCATACGTTTTGCGCTCTGGCAAACCTTGGAGATGTTGTTGTCGTTGTTGGACATTTCTTCCATAGTAGTTTTATATAGTTGTATCGACGTAATTGTGGAGGGAAGAGCAGGCTCAATCTCTTGAAGGAGATTATTGTCACAATATATATATATATATATATATATATATATATATATATATATTTTAAATAAAACTAAACCGAACACCTTTACGGTGTTACATCTTCCCTTCTCCCCGAAAATAAAGTTTTTGCAATACTGCTAAAGCAAGCAAGCTGTGTGCGACAACTTTATTAATGAAAAATAATACATCCTAGCTAAACAAATATACATCATCCTACACTAAAAAATGAAGTATGTAGACAGACGTCCATTGTCTCTGGCTGGGCGACGTCACTGCTTAGTCTTGTAGATAGTCCTGTACCACATTTCTTCAACACAACTGCCTCCGTCGCTTCTCTGTCATTAATGCACAACAACCCTTGGCCAACCAGGAAGCCGTTACTACTTGTACTGCGCACAGGACCGTGGAATTCGGTTGTCCCAGCTGATCTGTAATTGGCCCTACATCAGCCACCATGAGAGACGTATATTGGGGTTTTTCACAGCTATTGGGACTACAAGTTTCGAGACCTCCATATAGTTGGCACCGTAGAAATCCCATCCTACTTCTTTCCACCCTGTTGCTCCAGCACGCCTCCTTCAGAGAGCCACTTCTGACAGCCACATCAAGTCTGCACAGCACAGGAGGAATCACTCAACAGAGCAACATGCTTACAGGAGGGGCGGCCAGTAAAGGCAAACGGTCCTGTCTTGCAATTACGCTCCATGCAATGATGCTTGTTGGAAATTTCCAACACTGACACACTACCATTGTATTATAATACATCATTATTGTATACTAATTACAGTAATTATTAATTCCACTAATGGTAGTGTTAACATAAATAAACATTTCTTTATCTGAGCATGTTGCTAATATTCTCACGACATCGAGAGGCAGGATTGTATCAGATAATGTCCATCTGAACATGTTTATTCCCAATATGTTAGAGAATTGAATGTGGTTCTCTAAATTTATCAGTATTCCGTACAATAATTAACTACGGATAATATAGCTCACAATAATCCAAAACCGATAGTTATTAACTGAGATTATTATCAAGTAACAGTTTTATCTGTTACATACGAATGCTATGGAGGAAATAAAATTTCTCTCCTTTTCTCGATTAACACCATTTAACGAAAATATGATATTATTTCATTCCCTATAATTGCAACCATGTTCTCATTAACGCATTACATCAGTGATAACACGGAAAAGAATTATCTGTGATTATTAAATTCTGTTGTGAATTCGTGAGACGGGCTGAGGGAGGGAGACGGAGAGACGCCATTCGCCATTATTATTTGCTAGCAACGCCAACAATCACATCGTGCATCTCGGGAGAGTCGAATTTCATCAATTCTACGTTAGGCCCTTTCAGTTAGTCGGCCTGGGAGCGTGCAATTGCTCTAGTAGCAATTTAGGATTGCATCGGTGGACAACCAGCAGGTTAAGAGTCCTAGTATTAGTTATATCATGAGGTCTCTACATATATCTTTTTACTGTGCACTGTCCATCGTTATGCCACGGACCTCCCCAAACAATAAGTACGTCCATAAGGAATTAATTTATTCCTTCTATGGCATAGTGAGGATATTAGATAGTAGGTGTAAACAATTAGTATATTCAGTTGAAATTTCAGCTTGTGTTGTCAGCGTTCATGGTCCTCATGTTCCCACGCCATGCTCGAGCTCACATGTTGCAGCAAGTAGCAGACAACGCCATTGCACCTATACCTCGCCGTTCACTATTACAGCTAAGCAGCTGAACCCTTTTCTATTATTTCTTTGATTGAGAAAATTCTAGAATCGATTATCAGTCGAAGACGTTTAGTTTACTTGATTTGAGATAGCTAACGTAATATGATAGCCTCATAAAAATCAAATGAGAATAATATCTTGGTGAATCAACATATAATCTTTTTACCATTAATGAATTTATCTAACGTTTTTTAATATAGTATTTAGTAGAAATTACTAATTTTATTCGAGGAAGAACCAGCCTTGATGAAGCGTACTGAGAGTAGATTACTTCTGGTATTAACCCCCCATTTTGTGAAGGACGGAAAGTTTATTCTCGAACATTAATATATTATACAGCCCATTGAAGTTTAAAGAATAATCTTTAACAGTTTCTTATCCATAGGCACTGGTGTTTCAGTCCTTATCATTTACCTTTATCTGTTTCCCTTTTCAGTCAAAATAGGGTGGTCCTTCGATTAATTTAAATTAATCTATTAAATAAATATCAATCAATTAATATAGAGTAAGCTTTCTTCCCAACAATGCTGACACCAGCAAGGGACACTAGGCATCGTGTCTCAGCTTGGTCTTATCTTCTCATCTTCTTTCTTTTCTCTTCTGTCTTCTCTCTTCTTTCTTCTCTCTTCTTTCTTCTTTCTTCATTCTTCTCACTTGTTCCTCCTCCCATGGGTCTTTGACAAGCGACCTGGGTTCCATTGGGGTCCGTCCGTCCTGGGGTCCATCCTGGGTAGACCAATGTTGGTGGGACAGACTGGTGTCGTTGTTGCTCCTCTTCCATCTTTACTGGGTCGTCTGTAAAACGACCTGGGGTCTGTTGTAATCCACAAGTAAGTAGGAATTATTAGCTAGAGGATCATTACTACAACACTTAACGAATGATGATTGAAAGTACATGTAAGTAGACAGATTATGGATCACATATCTAAGAAAGGTCAATGGATTAAGACCGAAGCTGTTTAGCCAAATTAATAATTCCTGGAAAGAGGAATTATTCTTCGTCAGGCTTCTAGGATCAAGGTTACCGCTCTAGGGATAAGGTTAATCGGATTATACCTTCCTCGAGAGGCGTGGTGAAATGATTGAGGCCATGGTTGGCTGGAGTCAGTCTGGTTGTGGAAGTTGAACTAGCAAGTCCTCCGAGGTCTCCGTTTGTGGCAGCAGCGAAGTGTAGCAGACAGCTATGCGAGAACCTGATGTGATCTTAGTGACCAAGTTAAGTCTGCAGTATGTGAGTATTGAATGTAAGACTAACCGGGTGTGGAGCGTTGTAGTAATCATTCCGTATTAGGGACTTAGGCGGAAGTTACGAGTGTGTGTGGTGATCGCGGAGGTCAAGTGGTCTATGGGTATTGGAAGTGTATTGACCTAATAGAGTATGTTAATATATTATTATTTGTCAGAGTGTATTCTTTGTAATTAAATGACAAAACACGACGGCCTTTAAATACCTTCCATATGTCCCCTCATAGTGTTCCTGGTTTGGTTGGTGAGGGAATGTTAGGAAATTGGTAGACGACATATTTGGTGGCAGCGCAAACAGGTTTTGGAACACTGTGCGAGATGAAGGAAGTGTGTTTCTGGTTTAGTTGGTGAGGGAATGTTCGGCAAATGGTAGACGTCGGGTTGTGGTGAGAATGGGGGTTACTAGACGGAGGAAAGAAGGGTCAGGTGAGACCAGGTCAGAGGAGTTAGTTAATTAAAGGGACTAGGTCATTGTGGGGCACATGTGGGGTTTATTTCTTTCTTTCCAGATTCCCGCAACGAGAGACGGCTAAGATGCAAGTCTGGACCACTGAAGCATCGGGATCCAAAACAAGTGCAGTGTTCGTAGTGCGGATTATACAGTGTTCATAGTGCGGATTACACAGCGTGGCGAGGTAAACTAGCGCGGGTGAATGTGGGCCAGCGTGGGCCATGTGCGGCCATGTGCAGGCCAAGCGATGGGTGGGCCAAGCGAGCCGCACCTTGGAGCTTGTTTTATATCGTTGGTAAGGCGGAAATAGTGAGAAACCGTTGCTAAGGTGAAATTAAGCGTGAAAACTACGTAATTTAAAGTTAATTAAATTTCATGTAACGTGTAAATCGAATATTTTAAGGATAATGAAATATTACCTAAAGTACTGTGCGAGTTCCGGCGTTGTCAGGTGGAGATACAGAAAATAGGCGCAGTGAATTATGGACGCCTTGGCATAGCGAGCGACGCACAATTTGACGTCTGGGGTTCGCCGTCTAGTGTACCCTGGAGAGGGCCATGGAGATTTTTAGTGGGTGCAGGTAGCATTATGGAGTGTTACCTTGGGACACGGGGAGCGTGTCCCGTTGGTGGGGGTGTGTGGCGCCGGGAGTAGTGCATGGTTGTGTATTGGTGTTTGGACGCCAAGTGTAGTGCATGGTTGTGTATTGGCGTTTGTACGCCGGGGTGTGTAGTGTAATGCACGTGTAGTGACTTATTAAACGCCAGCGTAATGCATAGTATTTACTGTAGTGAAATGTGCATGTTTTGACTGTTGATATTATGGATGTAGTATAGTGCATGACATTGTTGGCATTGTAGCACCAAGGTGAAGCATGTGTAGCATTACTAGTTATTGAAACGCCGGGTGTATTGTAGACATTAGCGTTGAAATCTGTTAACGCAGGTGGTAGAGTGTGGCGGGTGGCCACTACACAAGAAATTATACCTGACGAGTGTTGGTCAGGTAATTAATGGATTACCAGAGAAAAGGGACAGTGTGTGTTGCGTTTGGTGATGTCTCGTGGTGTTTTGATGCGCTCTGGCGCAAGGCATATGCCTGTGGTGGTAATGGCGTTGGGGACGCTGTGTGTGTTTCGTTGATGGCGTTGGGGACGCCGTGTGTTGTGTTGGGGACGCCGGGTGTTGTGTTGAGGGCGTTGGGGACGCCGGGTGTTGTGTTGAGGGCGTTGGGGACGCCGTGTGTTGTGTTGAGGACGTTGGGGACGCCGTGTGTTGTGTTGAGGGCGTTGGGGACGCCGTGTGTTGTGTTGAGGGCGTTGGGGACGCCGGGTGTTGTGTTGAGGGCGTTGGGGACGCCGGGTGTTGTGTTGAGGGCGTTGGGGACGCCGGGTGTTGTGTTGAGGGCGTTGGGGACGCCGGGTGTTGTGTTGAGGGCGTTGGGGACGCCATTGGGTGGTGTAGTGTAGTGGCGTTTGGACGCCTGGTATGGAGTGTGGTGTTGTGGAGTATATGGTGGCGCAGGGGCACCAGGTAGTGGTCGGTATGGTGAGTATTGGCGTAGCAAGGTCGGTGCGTTAGGACGCAGGAAGTGGTTGTAGGGATGTGTGGCGTTATACTGAGGTCATCAGTGGTTGGGATGACCAGAGGTGATGGTGTGTCGGAGTGGGTAAGTCTTACGAATAAGATGAAATGTGGATAATTGCAGGAGTTGGTGGCTGCAGTAGGCGAGCCAAGTCGATATATCTAGCAAAACTCATAAAAGACTAATAAAAATTCATTATTCTCATTAAAATTTTCATTAATTATGTCGGTGTGGGTAAGTCTTATGGATAAGATTACAAGGTAGAATTTCAAAATTTCAGGTGTTGGTGGTTGCAGTGGGCGAGCCAAGTAGATATACTAATTTCTCATTAATTAAGTTGTTACAGGAATCTCGCCAGAGGCGAGCCAGTGGCAGTATGATGCTTTAGTAACACTAGTTGTGAAATTATTTTAATGAGGTATTTATTGTGATAATGTTTGTGTATGTATATACTGTATATTACCTCATCGGCACCATTACTGGGTGTTAGGCTTGAGAAGGTCCCCCGGGATCATGTCACAGAGCTTCAGGTAGAGTAGAAGGGAAGCTATGAGGCTACACTCAGTTATTCTAGAAAAAAAAGGGGGAGGAAGTGAAGCCAACGTGACGTTATAGGCGAAATTCGCCCCCTGACATCAAAGCAGGGATAAGGGCCAGCTGCAATGGTTTTGCAGCTGCGCTCAGGCTATATACGGGGAGAGAGTAAGGAGCCGAGGGGGTTATGTAATAATGGGATCGAGCCAGGGGGCTCCGAGGGAATATTTTGCAGGTACAGCGGTCGGGAAGGTGTGAATACAGGTGGACACACTCTGGGCGGATGGGCCTAGACCAGAGAGCTGTGAGGGATCTACAGCGTTCTGGGATTGGTGCCCTGGAACGAGACGTCAGCACAGACCCAAGGGAACATGACCCTGGGGTAGGAATCTCCGTTGCTCTGGAGGCCAGGATCACGTTACCTCAGAGCAACGATGGGACATTGACAACATTCACCAGGCTGGACAGCCTGGGTTTTGTCTGGGTCATGGAGGATCTATAACCTAGCAACCATGGGACACGAAGACAAGAGAAGTGATGCTGCCAATTGTGGAGGAGGCCAGTGAAACATTGTGTGATCATTGTAAGCCCTTATGTCAACAATACAGGGCAAGTTGTTAAATTATTAACTTGTTACTAAGGATGAAGAACCTTAGATATATATGTGTTGTGTATATATTAATGACTAGTGTCATTTCTGTTTATGTGCCAGCATTCTGGTCCATGTAATTTTATGGTTATATTTGTATGTAATTATATGTCAGCAGTTTAGGTATATGTGCATTGTTGGAGATGGGAAAAATTATTACAGACTATTTTACCTGTGCTATGATGTGAATATAATCTATATGTTGGAGAAGTGTTGTGAGTCATGTCGGGGAAAATTTGAATTTATTTCATCGTGTGTATGATGAACTTTTTGGATGATTTTTTAGTTGTACACATATGGTGGGTGCATCCTCCAGGTCCTTGCACTAATGGAACCATTGCAATGATGCATATGGGGACATATGCGTGTTTAAGGAGGGGAGTGGTGTTGTAATCCACAAGTTAGTAGGAATTATTAGCTAGAGGATCATTACTACAACACTTAACGAATGATGATTGAAAGTACATGTAAGTAGACAGACTATGGATCACATATCTAAGAAAGGTCAATGGATTAAGACCGAAGCTGTTTAGCCAAATTAATAATTCCTGGAAAGAGGAATTATTCTTCGTCAGGCTTCTAGGATCAAGGTTACCGCTCTAGGGATAAGGTTAATCGGATTATACCTTCCTCGAGAGGCGTGGTGAAATGATTGAGGCCATGGTTGGCTGGAGTCAGTCTGGTTGTGGAAGTTGAACTAGCAAGTCCTCCGAGGTCTCCGTTTGTGGCAGCAGCGAAGTGTAGCAGACAGCTATGCGAGAACCTGATGTGATCTTAGTGACCAAGTTAAGTCTGCAGTATGTGAGTATTGAATGTAAGACTAACCGGGTGTGGAGCGTTGTAGTAATCATTCCGTATTAGGGACTTAGGCGGAAGTTACGAGTGTGTGTGGTGATCGCGGAGGTCAAGTGGTCTATGGGTATTGGAAGTGTATTGACCTAATAGAGTATGTTAATATATTATTATTTGTCAGAGTGTATTCTTTGTAATTAAATGACAAAACACGACGGCCTTTAAATACCTTCCACATGTTCATTCATTGTGTTCCAGTACAAACTTAGTGGTACGCCTCAAGGGTCTGGTGTGTGTAGGAGTACACGGTGGTAGTAACGGTTGCTGAGGCAAGGTGTTATGTGTTGTGTATTCGCTGTGTTCGGAATGAACCGGGGTTCAGCGTTACGACAGGTCCACTGGGGGTCCATCCATCTTGGGGTCCACTGGGGGTCCGTCCGTCCTGGGGTCCACTGGGTAGACCATTTTAACCGACCGAGAGGGCTGCATCTTGGGGGTAACCTGGGGTGATGGGGGTGGTGGTGGGTCTGACATCCAGGTAGGGGGCTGGTCGTCGTCGTGGTGATAAACGCCTGCGAGTGTGGTACAAAGCAGCCGTCTCCCTCTTTTGTATATGTGCGCCTCCCCTCTGGCTCCAACCTGGGAATGAACATAAAGGCAACAATACCCGTGTTCCATCATGTTGTGTGACCCTACGTGACCCAGAGGTTTTCCCTCGCTTCTCCGCGGGTCCACAACTCAAAACTTTTGCCACCCCTGTGACCAGACTATCTAACATCGAGCATCCCCAACGTGAAGTCTACTGACATACTAAGCCTCCCCCTAGCATGCTGCACAATACCAGTACACCTCGGGTTATTGCGTTTATATGGAGTAAAACAGACGATCGCAATAATCTGAGCAGAACCACCACATAAAACTACTTAAGAACTACACCTGCCACTCCCCAACTGACCTGGCACCCAGCGGAGGCTGGGATGTCCCCCTGGGACATGCGAGGTCACCTGTCACACTCAGCTGACCTGCACTACCACTAACCTCTAAGTTCACAAATTGTCAAATATTATCACTAACATAAATCACTACACACGCAAGTTCTGGTGAACATTCCCTGAACTTCACAAAAACCACAAAATCCTAACCTGAAAAACTCGCTAACTCGTGAATATTAAACACCTGTCAAGATCTCCCTGATAGCGCCTGAGCGGCAAAAGACACGTGGGACTGAACAATGTTAAATTAACACCTGCTACATTAAACATTGTTCAACACCGCTGCCACCATTGTAACGGGGGGTGGGGAAATAGCTCTCACTTGTCCATTATTCCACCCCCCAGTTAACTAACGAGGCCGGGGGAAACAGCTCTCTTTAGTCCGTTATCCCATCTTCAGTTAGCTAACTATTCTAGAGCACCCCCCCAGAGTTCCTACGGCAGCCTCTCTCGTTCAAAATCTTGAAACCTAGGTATTCGATTACCTAGGTGCTGGGACTACAAGGCACCGTAACTTGATCAGCTACCCGCAACTCTAGGAGAACTCTAGAACACATTTCACTGCCACAAACATATATGATAACCGGAAGGAAAGAGATGAATAATGAAGTAATTAGTGAGGGTTTGGGGTGAGAGACGTAGAGAGGTGGGAGGAGCAAGGTGGGCCGTCAGTTGAAAGGGAGAGTTCGGAGAGGGGTGGAGGGAGAGGAGTAGATAGGTAGAAGTAGAAAAGTAGATAGTAGAAGAAGAAATACTGCCACCATCCATTCATTTGTCCGTCCCAACAAGACAAGGAATGGAACTTGTCTGTATCACCATATTCTCAAAGATGTTATCAAGAGGTCATTATTAGTCTGTTCCATCTGTATCATGTACCCATTACAATCATGAAACCAGTAACCGCAGAGGCTTTCTCACCTCGACTCAAAAACTCTAGGGAACAAAGTTAAAGACAATTTAATAAATAATAAATTCAATTATATTTCACAAGACAAATATTATAATTTAAGCAATTCAACTTAATGTTCAAGATTAATATGCAAAGTGAGTCTCATCAAAGAATTCGAGAACCCTACAACTTGACTGCCCTTGATCCTCACACAACACTTGTAAACACAACTAAGTCACCTTTCATGCTCAACTCACCAAGTGTCTGCCTATAGCTGGATTGAGACGGAGCGGGGGAGTCTGCATTTGTCAGGCAGTGTCACCCCCCCATCCGGCGACAGCCTATCTCGACGGCTGGCCTCTGCTCTGCTCTGCTGGCTGGTCTCCTATTTTCTCCTCTATGCTCTACAGCAGGGGTCTCCAAACTATGGCCCGCGGGCCACATCCGGCCCGCCACATAATTTCATCCGGCCCTCCAAACAAATCCCTGTGTGGTGGCCTTGAAAAAATAATTTTCGTACGAATGGCATCGCAGAATTATTCAAAGCTGGGGCTGCTGACTGGTGGCGCTCAACTTGAGTCAGTTTTCCTCTCTCTCGATAGTGTGACGCACAGATACTAATATTGGTAGGTATGTGTTGTGCATTACAACCAATCAGTTGTGTATAACTGTATATTGTGGGAATGGAGGGCGAGTGGGGCTTCGCTGCTTCCGTTTCAGGGAGCACAAACACTGTACAATATTCTTTTCTCTGTACTTTGACAATGCCTTTATCTTAGTTATATAAAATAGCAATAATACTATTGTAGCCAAAAATATTGCATGTTTAAAATAGTTAAAATGGTAACCATTAAGTTTATCAACGAAAGCGACAGTATCATTCGTCACACTAATTTGGTTGCATAAAACTAAAGGCAGGAATCTATTTAGTTTACCCTGATTTTTTCCAAAAAGATATGTTTTAATTTTTCCATGTTTATACTTTAATACTTGAGGAAATTAAATTACTGGCACTGATTTGTTTTTTGTTTTTTTTCATTTTTTATTCCTCCGGCCCGCATAAATATGGGAAATATATAATGTGGCCCTTACATTGAAAAGTTTGGAGACCCCTGCTCTACAGCTCCCTCAGTATATATTTGGAAACCTAGTAGCTAACTCCGCCCACAGGTAGATAGCCTCAGGCTTTCTACCAAGCCACTCCTTAAACGTTGGCATGTTTGAAGGCTATCAGGCTACAATTATCAGATTAGCGGAAGCAAGGGGAAATGTCAGGTCAACTTGAGGTCATTAACGCTTAGAGATGTGAGATTCAGGCCGAAAGAATGGGGCCTCTCAAATCCTTGTCTGTGACTCATGAACTATATATATATATTTTAAATAAAACTAAACCAAACACCTTTACGGTGTTACATCCACACCCAGCCGCGGCCTCCACACTCAGCAGCGGCCTCCACATTCAGCCACGGCCTCCACATCAAGTTGCTGCCTACACACCAAGCCGCGGCCTCCACACCCAGTTGCTGCCTCCACACCCAGCTGTGGCCTCCACACCCAGTTGATGCCTCCACACCCAGTTGCTGCCTACACATCCAGCCACGGCCTCCACACCCAGTTGATGCCTCCACACCCAGTTGCTGCTTCCACACCCAGTTGATGCCTCCACACCCAGTTGATGCCTCCACACCCAGTTGCTGTCTCCACACCCAGCCGCGGCCTCCACACCTAGCCGCAGCCTTCACACCCAGCTGGGCCTTAACACCGAGCCTCGGCCTCCACACCCAGTTGCTGCTTACACACCCAACCGCGGCCTCCATACCCAGTTGCTGCCTCCACACCCAGCCGCGGCCTCCACACCCAGCCGCGACCTCCACACCCAGTTGCTGCCTCCACACCCAGTCGCGGCCTCCACACCCAGCCGCGGCCTCCACACCCAGTTGATGCCTCCACACCCAGTTGATGCCTCCACAACCAGTTGATGCCTCCACACCCAGTTGATGCCTCTACACCTAGTGGATGCCTCCACACCGAGCCGCGGCCTCCACACCCAGTTGATGCCTCTACACCTAGTGGATGCCTCCACACCGAGCCGCGGCCTCCACACCCAGTTGATGCCTCTACACCTAGTGGATGCCTCCACACCGAGCCGCGGCCTCCACACCCAGTTGATGCCTCTACACCTAGTGGATGCCTCCACACCGAGCCGCGGCCTCCACACCAAGTTGATGCCTCTACACCTAGTGGATGCCTCCACACCGAGCCGCGGCCTCCACACCCAGTTGCTGGCAGTTGCTTGGCCATGACCCAGTGTGTTTGCCCCCCTCTATAGAACAATGCACAGTTTAACTCTCCCAACTGAGTTGAAATGGAAGGGGTCCCAGCGGTCGGGCAGGACTCCACAAGCCTTGAGGTGCCAACAACTACTCCTAAAAGAGGTTTTTGCCGAGTATGCAACAAAAACACCGCCATAAACTCCAACGGTGGTGTCATCCGCTTTCACACCGTCAACGAGGTAAGATGCATTGGTTCCCACCAGCTTCCAAAGGGAAGCAATGGCCAGCTGCCATTAACAGTTAGAGAAGAGACTCCCATTAACCTAATCTCATCTGAAACCCTCACCCAAGCGATCATAGCGACGTCTGCTAGAACATTACCACACATCCCAAAAGCAGCCCGCCCAAATGCAGCAGCATCACTCTGTAATCTTCTGGAATGTGTCAATGATCCCCGGAAAACATTCAAGCATGGCATTATGTCCTTCTGTTTGGCAATGTATGCCTCACCGTCCCTCCAAGGAGGGACAAATCACTTGCATCCTCGGTCCTGAGGGCGATAAAGGAATACCCAAGGGGGGATAACCGAGTTCGTCTGCCTCTCCAAGCAAAACACACCCACCGCAGAAATGGTAACAACAACATACCAGAAACGTACAAAATTAGAGCACAAATCACCAAGAAAATTTAAGATGGAAATACCGCAAGTGCTATTAGAGTCCTCACCAGTGACGAGAAAATTGTTCCTCGAAACTCAGCCACAGCACGGGCCCTGCAAATCAAATACCCACCAAGAGGCCCTCAAGGCGACAACATCGTTCCGCCATCAGCCGACACCATTTCAGACCCATTAACCGTTGGTGAATCTGAGGTCTACAAAGCAGCCCTTTCTTTTCCACTTGGGTCAGTCGGCGGCTTTACAGGGTTAAAACCTCAACACATCAAGCAAATGTTAATAAATCCTGCGGTTGTGAGGCTTTTGCGGTTGATGATGCTGCACAAGATCTTCTTATGGAACTTACAAGGTTCGTCAACATGTGCCTGGCTGGTGATATACCTGAGGTCATCAGGCCTCTCTTTTTTGGTGCCTCCCTCTGTGCTCTCAAAAAGAAGGACGAAGGAATCAGGCCAATCGCTGTTGGCAACACTCTCCGACGCCTGATTGCCAAGGCTGCTACGAGGGTTGTCAGCCAGCAAGCGACTGAATTGCTGAAAACAATCCAGCTAGGATTTGGAATCCACCAAGGCTGTGAAGCGGTTGCCTATGCAGCACGAGCATACATCACCAACATTTCTGATGAAAACCCAGGAAACAATTTTAGGTTGCCACAACGTATCTGGAAAGTGATGGAAAGTATTGGCAACGTTCGTTTTCACGCATTAGATGCGTAATTTCGTGAGGATATAAATAAGTTTCTAAAACGTATTGCACAAAACGTTGGCTAAAAAATATTTGAAACCTTGTGGCAACCTTAAATATTTCATATTCGTAGTTTTTTATTGCTGTTATTTATATAAATGTAGAAATATAAAAGTATATTTCTACATTTAGTAAAATGAAACAGGGTTATAATAAAGGTTAATTCATCATTTTTACCCATATTCTTAGGAAGAGGTCGAGGAGGAAGAATACCAGGTAAGAGGATGAGGTCGAGGAGGAAGGAGGAGGAGATCGAAGCGGAAGGAGGAGGAGGAGGTCGAGGCAGAGGAGGAAGGAGGAGGAGGAGGAGGTCGAGGCAGAGGAGAAAGGAGGAGGAAGGAGGAGGAGGTCGAGGCAGAGGAGGAAGGAGGATGAGGTAGAGCAGGAAGTTAAAGAGGACGTTGAGGAGGAGGGCGAGGAAGAGTAGGGCGAGGAAGAATGAGGGCGAGGAGGAAGGAGGAGGGCGAGGAGAAAGGAGGAGGGCGAGGAGGAAGAAGGAAGACAGCAAGGAGGAAGGAGGAGGAGGAGGGCGAGGAGGAAGAAGGAGGAGAGCGAGGAGGCATGAGGAGGAGGAAGGAAAAGGGCGAAGAGGGAGGAGGAGAAGGAGGGTGAGGAGGAAGGAGGAGTAGGGCGAGGAGGAAGGAGGAGGAGGGCGAGGAGGAAGGAAAGGGGCGAAGAGGGAGGAGGAGGAGGAGGAGGGCGAGGAGGCAGGAGTAGGGCGAGGAGGAAGGAGGAGGAGGGCAAGGAGGCAGGAGTAGGGCGAGGAGAAAGGAGGAGGAGGAAGAAGGAGGAAGGAAGAGGAGGAGGGCGAGGAGGAAGGAGGAGTAGGAGGCGAAGAGGAAGGAGGAGGGCGAGGAGGGAGGAGGAGGGCGAGAAGGAGGAGGGCGAGGAGGGAGAAGGAGGGCGAGGAGGAAGGAGCAGGAAGGAGAAGGGCGAGGAGGAAGGAGGAGGAGAGCAAGGAGGGAGGAGGAGGGCGAGGAGGAAGGAGGAGTAGCAGGGCGAGGAGGGAGAGGGAGGAGGAGGCGGGTGGGGAGTAAGGAGGAGGACGTACGAGAAGGAAGGAGGAGAAAGGAGGAGGGCGAGGAGGAAAGATGAAGAAGGAGAAGGAGGGAGAGAAGGAATAGAAGGTCGAGGAAGAAGGAGGAGGAGGGCGAGGATGAAGGAGATGGAGGAAGAAGGAGGGCAAGGAGGAAGAAGGAGGAGGGGGAGGAGGAAGGAGGAGGAGGAGAGCAAGGAGGAAGGAGGAGGAGGCGAGAGAAGAGGAAGGAGAAAGACGGCTAGGAAGAAGGAAAGCGAGGAGGAGGGCGAGAAGGAAGGAGGTGGAGGAAGAAGGAGGGCAAGGAGGAAGGAGGAGGGCGAGGAGGAAGGAGGAGTAGGAGGGCGAAGAGGAAGGCGGAGGGCGAGGAGGGAGGATGGAGGAGAGCAAGGAGGAAGGAAGAGGAGGAGGGCGAGGAGGAAGGAGGAGTTGGTAAGGTAGGAAGGTTGCGGAGGAGGAGGTCGAGGAGGGGGAAGGAGGAGGAGGTCGAGGAGGAAGAGGTCAAGGAGGAAGGAGGAAAAATTCCAGGTAGAAGGATGAGGTCGAGGAGGAGGAGATCGAGGAGGAAGGAGGAGATCAAGGAGGAAGGAGGAGGAGGAGGTCGAGGCAGAGGAAGAAGGAGGATGAAAAAGAAGGCGTAGGTCTAAGAGGAAGGAGGAAGAAGGGGGAGATGAAAGGAGGGGAAGGGGGAAGGAGCAGGACGTCTGGGGGGAAAGGGGGAAATTAGATAATGGATGAGAAGAGGAGGGGGAAGAATAGCAGGGGTAGGAGTAGTACAGGTAAGAGGGGGAGGGGGAAGAGGAGGAGGAGTAAGAGGGGGGCGAGAATTAAGGGGAAGAGGAGGGGGAGTGGGTAGGGGGAAGAGAAGGGGAGGATGAGGAGGAAGGGGATGAACAGGGGGAGGGGTAAGAGAAGGAAGGGGAAGAGCATGGGGAGGGGTAAGAGAAGGAAGGGGTAGAGCAGGGGGAGGGGTAAGATAAGGAAGGGGAAGAGCAGAAGAAGGGGTAAGAGAAGGCAGGGGAAGAGCAGGGGAAGGGGTAAGAGAAGGCAGGGGCTGAGCAGGGGGAGGGGTAAGAGAAGGAAGGGGAAGAACAGGGGAAGGGGTAAGAGAAGGAAGGGGAAGAGCAGGAGGAGGGGTAAGAGAAGGCAGGGGCTGAGCAGGGGGAGGGGTAAGAGAAGGAAGGCGGAGGAGGACCCAGTTGTGCCACGTCAATCTTCTAAAAGAGTATAAAGGGATTCCCCCCACTGTGCTAATATCACTCTCCACTTTCAAAGATCCATATCTCCACAGTGAGACCTTCCCTGCTTCTCCTCCTGAAAACATTGACCCTGAGTCCGTGCCTTCCAACTCGGAAATCTTTAATGATCTTCCTAAATATTTACAGGACAGTAATAGTGCTCCTCTCATCAAAGTTCTTCATGAACATCAGAAGTTGTTCAGCAATGATTCCCAGGAGAGTAATGTGGTTCAGCACGACATCCAGCTGCTTCCTGTTACCCGGCCGATTCGTCAACCCTTCTACCGTATCAGCCCATACAAAAAGGAAGTTATGCGTACTGAAGTACAATACCTTCTGGATCATGGGCTGGCCACCCCTTGTGAGTCCCCTTGGGCCTCACCCTGCATCTTGGTGCCGAAACCGCACGGTAAAGTACGCCTTTGTACCGATTATAGGAAACTGAACCTTGTGACCGTCAAGGATGCTTATCCTTTACCACGTATAGACGATATCCTTGATGCAGTAGGTAATGCCAATTATTTACCCCAAATTGATTTGTTAAAGGGCTATTACCAAATCAGCCTGACAGAGCGAGCTAAGGAAATATCTACCTTCACCACTCCTTTTGGCCTATACAGATATGAACGCCTTCCCTTTGGACTGTGTAACGCCCTGGCCACCTTCCAGCGAGCTGTCAACCGCGTCATCTACGGCCTAGATCACACCTACGCCTATTTGGACAACATCGTTGTGGCAACCAACACCTGGAGCGAACATCTGCTCCAGCTACAACGACTGTTCTCCAAGCTCCTGACAGCCGGCCTTACCATCAACTTGGGCAAGTCCACCTTTGCCAAAGGTAAAGTGCGTTATCTGGGTCATGTGATAGGGAGTGGCAGCATACCTTTAACAATTCACACTGAAGCCATTCAGCATTACCCACAACCTACGACCAGGAAGCAGCTCCTGTGCTTCCTTGGACTTGCATCTTACTATCGTAGGTTTGTGAAGAATTTTAGTACGGTAGCGACACCATTGATTAATCTTACCAGCTCCAAGCAACGGTATCATTGGACCATTCAACAGACCGTTGCCTTTGAACAAATTAAATCTCTGCTATGTTCTGATCCCATTCTCGCATCTCCAGATATTACTAAGCCCTTCATCATCAATGTCGACGCCAGTGGTACTGGCATCTGGGGCGTCCTAATGCAACAACGTGGCGAAGAGGTTCTTCCTGTCAGCTACTACAGCTACAAGTTGAAGCCCCACCAAAAGAACTATAGCACTATAGAAAAGGAACTCCTCTCCATCGTCCTGAATTTGCAACATTTCGAACCTTACCTACAGGGGAATCGGTCTATTATAATCTTTATATTATAATTATAATTTTATATTATGTTATAATTTTATATTTATATTTGGTCTATTATAATTTTGAATATGTAATCTTGTTTGTTTGCACTGTACATAGCCAAGGGAGTGTCTTTGTTCATATTTGTTTTCAAGTTAAATTAAAGTTTCATTTTTCATATTATTTGTTTTGCGTGTTTTCCCTTACTTTTCCACAGAAGGCAACAGCCAAACATTCAACTTTTTTTTTGTAAATGTGATTGGCATTGACACCAGCCATTAGGAGGACTGCTGAACACCTACACTTCTTTTTTCCATCACAATATATATAAATATATATATATATATATATATATATATATATATATATATATATATATATAAATATATATATATATATATATATATATATATATATAAATATATATATATATATATATATATATATATATATATATATATATATATATATATATATATATATATATATATATATAAGGAGTCAATTAATATACGAAAGTACTTAAGGAAATTCCTGTTTAAATTTTCCTCCGTAATCTGACACTGTCACATTTTTAATCACGTGTTTATTTTCGTGATATACACACACACACAAATATATATATATATATATATATATATATATATATATATATATATATATATATATATATATATATATATATATATATATATATATATATATATATATATATATATATATATATATATATATATATATATATATATATATATATATAAAGTATATATGTGGCGGTAACGCGTTGGTGTTCGGCTGTTCAAAGCTAGGGGTATGGCCTCGTCACATAGTATAAAAAAAAATAGAAAATCTGGAACTTCGTCTGTGGTAAGGTAAGGAGAAGATACACAAAACACAAGTAAATTTTAACAATGGAATTTTAATTACGTTAAAGAAATAAAACATGAATAAAATGGACAAACAAATTTGTATAATAAAATCAATCAAAATAATAAGAATAATTAAATGACACAATGAAAAGTTACGTTAAGACAAAATAACAAGAAGTGCAATAGACAAGTATGAGAGGTGCTGGAATATTGGCTTTAAGCTATCACCTCTCTCAGTATACGTACGCTAAAGCTTACGTCTAGCAGGGAGAAGTGTTAACTGTGAAAGCACGGAATATTCTGAGGACTGAGGTCGTGGCGGCCCCAGACATCAAGTAGTATGGGGGGGTGGAGTGCAGTTGCAGCCCGACCGGCGACCAATCAGAGGAGCCGGCAGCAAGACGGGTAGTTTGGCGGTTTGAGTCTGAGCAGGTGTCCCTGGCTGCATACGTTTTGCTCTCTGGCAAACCTTGGAGATGTTGTTGTCGTTGTTGGACATTTCTTCCATAGTAGTTTTATATATTTGTTGCGACGTATTTGTGGAGGGAAGAGCAGGCTCAATCTCTTGAAGGAGATTATCGTCACAACTCTCCCCCGAAGCCTGCGGTTCTGGAAGAAGTACGTCGTTATGTGGTGGAGTAATGGATGGAGTCGCTTCTACTTCATAAACTCTGGAGAGAGCATCGGCTATGGTGTTGTCAGACTCTTGGTATAGCGTGTCTCCAGGTTGAATTTCTGCAGTTAGCAAGCCCATAGTAGAAGACGTTGAGATGAGAAGTGGGCATGCTGCAGGAGGTGTAGGGTGGTGTGGTCCGTGTTGATGGTGGACCGAGCACTTTTCAGGTGTGGAGTGAAGTGCTGGAGCTTCAGGATGATGAAGAGTAGCTCCTTGCCAATTGTTCCGTAGTTCCTTGTAGCAGTAGTTGCTGACAGGTGTATTCTCCTCGCCTCGTTGTTGCATCACGACACCACCAACGTCGGTACCACTGGCGTCGACATGGAGGATGAAGGGCTTATCTGACGAGGTGAGAGTGGAATTAGAATAGGGCAAAGGAGCACGATTATTATCCTGAAAGCATTTGGGAAGATCATTAAGGATTTCGGAATTAGAAAGCGCTGACTCCTTGTCAGTGCTTTCGGGAGGAGAAGCTGGGATGGTCTCACTGTGGATGTAGGGTTCTGTGAAGGTGGAATAGTTAATTAGGACAGTGGGAGGAGTACCATTATATTGTTTCAGGAGGTTGACGTGGCACAGCTGGGTCTTCCGCCGCCTATCTGGAGTCTCTATTACGTAGTTGTTATTATTCCTGCACTCTTTGACGCAGTAGGGTCCTGAAAACCTGTTTTGTAAAGGTGAACCTGGGATAGGGAAATATGCAAGGACGAAGTCTCCCGGCTTGAATTTTCGTACTTTGCTGGTCTGGTCGTAATGAGTCTTCATTCTCTCCTGGGCTTTCAATAGATTATCATGGGCAAAACGGTGGACTCTCTCTAGAATGTGTTGAAGGTTTTGAAGAAACTGGGGCACATTCTGATGCTCACTGAAGGTGGCATCTCTGAGAGAGTCTTTGAAAGCCTTAAGGGGAGTACGGCACTTACGGCCGTAGAGCATCTCATAAGGAGATACTCCTAGGGACTCATTGGAGAGACTTCTGTAAATACACATTATAAGGTCAATCTGCTTATCCCAATCCTTCGAGGTTTCACTACAAAACTTTTTCAAGAGTGCTTTGATGGTCTGATGACTACGTTCAAGAGAACCCTGTGAAGCAGGATGATAGGGGCTGGACAATACCTGTTTGATGTTGAACTCCTCCAGTGTCCTTTTGAAGAGATCACTGGTGAAGTTGGTACCACAGTCGCTCTGAATCTCCCTGGGAAATCCGTATTGAGTGAAGATCTTCAATAGATGTTTTATAACCGTAGCAGCCGTGATGTTCTTCACTGGAACTGCTATGGGAAATCTGGTGGTAGGACACAGGATGGTTAGGATGTAGGCGTTACCTGAACTGGTCCGAGGTAAAGGACCAACACAGTCTATTATGAGTCTGGAAAGGTTCCGCAGGCACCTGTATGGGAATCAGTGGCGCTCTGGGAATGGAGATGTTCGGTTTGCCTGCCATCTGACATGTATGACACTGTTTTACGTACTGTTTGACGTTATTTACCATACCTGGCCAGTAGTAGTCTTGACGAATTCCATGGTAAGTCTTGTTGAAGCCGTAGTGGGAGAGCGCTCCGTGGGCCAGGTTTAGAATAGTGGGCCGCAGGCTGGTGGGAATCACAAGTTGTTCGATGTTGGCCCAATCGTCCTCCTCCTTCAGTTTACTGGGTCTATATCTGCGGTAGAGCAAGTCGTTCTCTAGGAAGAACCCAGGAATACTGTCGGGTTGAGTCTCAGCCTGGAAAAACAATGGTGTTAAAGTAAGATCTTCCCTCTGCAACTTACGGAACTCCAACTTGGTCAGATGCGGGGGGAGTTTCTGAGGGTCTTGAGGGACAGCGGTAGCAGTAGAGTCAGCTGGCTGTGGACGTGCGGCTTGTGCACGGGTGGTCAAGAGAACTGGAGGAGAAACTTCATCACTCTCTTGAACCTCTGCTGGAACATACTCTAGAATAGGGTTTATTGGCACAGAGTTACACACCTGGGGTTTGTCCATGACGATCAGGTTGGTCGGTTGCAGGTCTTCTGCCAAGTCGTATGGAGGGTATGGCGAGAGGGTATGGAGTGGTAGCAGTGAGGTCAGTGATGAAGACAGTTTCTCCGGTGTAGGTGATGTTGGGCACAGCCGACTTCAAGATGATCGATTGTAGAGCCGCTGTGTCCCTCAAGATCTTCAATTTGAAACGTCCCTCCGGATTTGAACCGTTGGCAGAGACAGTTCCAGTATACAGGTGGTTACTGAAAAGAGAAAGATCATTAACATTAACTCCAACATTCATCACAGGCTTACCGGACTTAGGAAGAGTTGGTTTGGGTTTTTGTTGGTCAGCGATTCCCTTGTATTGAGACTTACCACACTTGTCTATGGTATGTCCATAGAGTCTACAATACTTGCAGTACAGTTGTGAACCAGCTAGATCGGGGCCCACTTTCTCGTAACTGTACCACGACTTCTTACTGGAGGATGGTTCGGGTGTCAGCCGGTGGATGAGGCTGTAAGTGTCAGCCGACTTAGCACACTTCAGGTAGTCGGTTTCTTCTTTATCTGCTAAGTAGAGGCGGACAGGAGGCGGCACACGTCTCAAGAATTCTTCAACAAGCATCAGGTTGACGAGTTCTGTAAAAGTAAAGACATGTGCTTCTTCCAGCCATTTCATGAAATACCTCCGTTTCGTGTTAGCAAACTCGAGGAAGGTAGTGGTACTTGCCTTCAGGTGGTCACGGAATTTCCTTCTATAACTTTCTGTGGAAAGTAGGTAGGCGTCTAACACTGCTTGTTTCAGAGTCTGGTAGTCATTCTCAGACGCCAGAGTACTGAGTGTGACTGCCGCTCTACCTGTAAGATGGACTCTGAGAAGTGTGGCCCATTGGTCGACAGGCCAACTGAGTTGATTAGCAAGGGTTTCAAAGGTGGTAAAGAACACATCAACTTCTGCTTCTACAAAGGATGGCATTAACTTACTTGCATGTGATATATTAAAACTGACGGGAAGATTGGCAGTAGCTTGCTGGCGTTGAGTGAAGTGTGAAGTTTCCAAGGCGATTTCTCGTTGACGACACTCTAGAGCCAGAGTCGCTTGTTGCTTGTCATGTTCGCGTTGCATCTCCAACTCGCGTTGTTTGGTTTCAAGCTGTACGCGTTCCCGCTCCTGGAGTGTTTCAAGCTGTACTCGTTCACGTTCACGGAGTAATGCGACCTCACGTTCGTGTTCTTCTCTCCTCAAGGCAGCTTCGCGTTCTTGTTCTTCCTTCCTCAAGGCAGTTTCACGTTCCCTGAGGGTGATTTCTCGTTCTTGTTCTTCTCTCCTCAAAGTAGTTTCACGTTCTCTGAGGGTGATTTCTCGTTCTTGTTCTTCCCCTTCGTATGGCAGCTGCTTCTCTTTGCTGCTCACGTTCAATCTTGGCCAGCTCTAGTTTAAGTTTCATCGTTGCCAAGTCAGTTTTTTCTGCAATATAGTAAGTTTCATGAGTTTCAGAGTCTATATTACCTTGCTCTAAATAGTAATCCAGCAACAGGTTGTGTAGGTCATTTTTGTTGGCTTGGTAGGGAACTTCTAGTTGATACTCATGTGCAAGAGTTTGTAATTCAGTCTTCTTGGCACGACTTAAAGTCCCTATTTCACCTGCTGGATTTGCACGGAAAGCTTGGAGACGAAACATGGTGAAATTAGCAAATAAAGGTACACGAATATTCAATAGTGAATGTCAGAAACAGGACAACGTGGCAACTGGTACCTATCCTGTGAGATCTTTAACAATTAAAGTTAAGTAAAAGATGTTAAATGATTAAATTAAATCAAGGGCGCAGGAAATCTTGTACCCGGTACTCATGTAAGAGGATAAGGGCAAGAAAATCCTACTAACAAATGAAACAGAGTTTCGAAAACAAATGAAACAGTTAAATGCCTCAAAAGTAAAATTGGTAGTCCAAGGATGTAGGCATACCTTGCCAAGTCTCTATAGGACATAAAGCAAGTTTTTCCTACTGAATTTAATATGATACTTACAGAATTAGCGAACTTTTGTGCTCTGAAAAAGTAAGCTAATTCCCTACCGTTGTATGTATCATCATCTCTGACTGACGTGTAGGGGTGCGAGGTGTCAACTGGTGACGAGAACTGCTGCTGAGGTCCCAATTCAGCAACTAAAGTTCGAGTTAGAGGAACTATGGCCCTCTTTGTCCTCCTACAGTCAGATTGCAGAAGATTGGGTACTCTTGACCCGGGGCAGACCACAGTACCAGGGTACCAATATGATGATCTGTCAAAAATGAGAAATATTCAAGGGACAAAGATGGTAAACACGAGTAATAACACGGAGGGAGAGATGACCAATTAAGAGTATGACTGCGGCCTACAGTCACCACGTAATCCAAAGTTGTCTCACCTTCACTATATGTTACTCTCGTAATGCACAATACACCGCACCTTATAAAAAATGAAATTGAATATGAAAAATAGTAAAGCTTCGTTAACAAAGTTAAATACGCTTACCATAAATTACCACTTGGCACCAGTACCTGAGTGAAGCTCCTAGGACAGGCCCCCATATAATATGTGACGGTAACGCGTTGGTGTTCGGCTGTTCAAAGCTAGGGGTATGGCCTCGTCACATAGTATAAAAAAAATAGAAAATCTGGAACTTCGTCTGTGGTAAGGTAAGGAGAAGACACACAAAACACAAGTAAATTTTAACAATGGAATTTTAATTACGTTAAAGAAATAAAACATGAATAAAATGGAGAAACAAATTCGTATAATAAAATCAATCAAAATAATAAGAATAATTAAATGACACAATGAAAAGTTACGTTAAGACAAAATAACAAGAAGTGCAATAGACAAGTATGAGAGGTGCTGGAATATTGGCTTTAAGCTATCACCTCTCTCAGTATACGTACGCTAAAGCTTACGTCTAGCAGGGAGAAGTGTTAACTGTGAAAGCACGGAATATTCTGAGGACTGAGGTCGTGGCGGCCCCAGACATCAAGTAGTATGGGGGGGGTGGAGTGCAGTTGCATCCCGACCGGCGACCAATCAGAGGAGCCGGCAGCAAGACGGGTAGTTTGGCGGTTTGAGTCTGAGCAGGTGTCCCTGGCTGCATACGTTTTGCTCTCTGGCAAACCTTGGAGATGTTGTTGTCGTTGTTGGACATTTCTTCCATAGTAGTTTTATATATTTGTTGCGACGTATTTGTGGAGGGAAGAGCAGGCTCAATCTCTTGAAGGAGATTATCGTCACAATATATATATATATATATATATATATATATATATATATATATATATATATATATATATATATATATATATATATATATATATGTCGTACCTAATAGCCAGATCGCATTTGTCAGCCTACTATGCAAGGCCCGATTTGCCAAATAAGCCAAGTTTTCCTGAATTAATATATTTTCTCTAATTTTTTCCTTATGAAGTGATGAAGCTACCCAATTCATTATGCAAGATGTCAATTTTTTTTTATTGGAGTTAAAATTAACGTAGATATATGACCGAACCTAACTAACCCTACCTAACCTAACCTAACCCCTCTTTATAGGTTAGGTTGGGTTAGGTAGAAGAAAAAGTTAGGTTAGGTTAGGTTAGGTAGTCGAAAAACAATTAATTCATGAAAACTTGGCTTATTAGGCAAATCGGGCCTTGCATAGTAGGCTGAGAAGTGCGTTCTGGCTACTAGGTACGACATATATATATATATATATATATATATATATATATATATATATATATATATATATATATATATATATATATATATATATATATATATATATATGTCGTACCTAGTAGCCAGAACGCACTTCTCGGCCTACTATGCAAGGCCCAATTTGCCTAATAAGCGAAGTTTTCATGAATTAATATATTTTCTCTAATTTTTTTCTTATGAAATGATAAAGCTACCCATTTCATTATGTATGAGGTCAATTTTTTTTTATTGGAGTTAAAAGTAACGTAGATATATGACCGAACCTAAACAACTCTACCTAACCTAACCTAACCTATCTTTATAGGTTAGGTTGGGTTAGGTAGAAGAAAAAGTTAGGTTAGGTTAGGTTAGGTAGGTTAGGTAGTCGAAAAACAATTAATTCATGAAAACTTGGCTTATTAGGCAAATCGGGCCTTGCATAGTAGGCTGAGAAGTGAGTTCTGGCTATTAGGTACGATATATATATATATATATATATATATATATATATATATATATATATATATATATATATATATATATATATATATATATATATATTTTAGTATATTTTGGTAGCAGTCTTTCCTGTAGACATATATTATTAAATATGACCGAAAAAGTAAGAATAATAATTCTAACACGAATTTTCTCAATCTTCCGTACATTACGCTTCACTGTTGGAGGTAAATCAAAAATCACTTCTCCAAAATTCATTTTTATTTCTAGTCTGACGCGACATGGGCGCGTTTCGTAAAACTTATTACATTTTCAAAGACTTCACAAATACACAACTGATTAGAACTTGCGTTTCTCTGATTTTATATCTACATTTGAGTGAGGTGGGAAGGGTGATGTGGCATTAACACAAGACAGAACACTAGGGGATATTAATAGGGTATTAAAAGTATCAACACAAGACAGAACAGAAACAATGGGTATTGAATAGAAGTGTTTGTAGAAAGCCTATTGGTCCATATTTCTTGATGCTTCTATATTGGAGCGGAGTCTTGAGGTGGGTAGAATATAGTTGTGCAATAATTGGCTGTTGATTGTTGGTGTTGACTTCTTGATGTGTAGTGCCTCGCAAACGTCAAGCCGCCTGCTATCGCTGTATCTATCGATGATTTCTGTGTTGTTTACTAGGATTTCTCTGGCGATGGTTTGGTTATGGGAAGAGATTATATGTTCCTTAATGGAGCCCTGTTGCTTATGCATCGTTAAACGCCTAGAAAGAGATGTTGTTGTCTTCCCTATATACTGGGTTTTTTGGAGCTTACAGTCCCCAAGTGGGCATTTGAAGGCATAGACGACGTTAGACGTTAGACGACCTATGGCAATTCCACGACCAAGAGATGGCTTCCTGAACCTTGCAGGAATTAACCTCACTGAGGACCAAGTCACTCTCCTAAATCTGGGCATAAACTGTCATGTTATGTCCAGACCGAGTGAAATGGCCCGGAAAGTAGAGTTGGAAATTCTGTTGGACGACATATTCGACCTCGAGACACAAAAGAAGGTCACTACCAAAGATACCTTAGAAGCAGAACTTATTGCAGAAGGAGGAAAGAATCGAGGCAACTACAGAAGCACCATACTGTCCCCCGAGCTTAAAGCGGCAGCTAAAAGCCTTCGTAAGAACAAGGAGATAGTTGTCAGGAGAGGTGACAAGTCGCCAATATATGTCATTCTTAAAAAAGACGAATATCTGGCGAAAATGAACATCATACTCTCTGACCAAACTAAGTTCCAAAGGGTAACGAAGGACACTACAGCCGAATTAAAAGCAAAGGTCAACAAACTGATCGAAACTGTGAACGCCATAAAAATCCGGACTCCACTTGCCAAAGAGCATTGGGGAATATAAACCTGGATATGCGTATGGAAATGTCAAGACGCACAAGCCTGGAAACCCACTTCGGCCAATCATTAGCCAGATACCCACACCCACGTACAGACTGGCGAAGCGACTCAACGGCCTGCTGACTCCTTATGTTCCTTGCGCCTTCAGCCTGAAGTCTCCAAAGGAATTTGTGGACTTACTGCGGGGCGCACGGGCCACAGGGATAAGAGCCTCGTTATGGACGTAGAATCGCTGTTTACCAACGTACCTGTGGACGAGACAATCGGAATGATAGCCGACAGAGTGTATCGTGATCCAGCCTGTACTCCTCTTGACATGCCAGAAAGTATTCTGAGGAAACTACTCCAAGCTTGTACTAAAGAGGCACCCTTCTTGAGCCCGGATGGGCACATGTATAAGCAAGTAGATGGGGTCGCCATGGGTTCTCCCCTAGGTGTCCTGTTTGCAAACTTCTACATGGGTACCATCGAGCAAAAAGTCTTAGTCGACATGAACTTGAATCCGGCCATATACTGCAGGTATGTTGACGACATTTTTACACAGGTACCTGATGTCAGACATCTGCAGGAGCTGAAGGAGGCATTTCAGCAGAGTTCCGTGCTGCGTTTCACTTACGAGACGGAAAAGGATGGGAAGCTGCCTTTTCTAGATGTAACAGTCATGGAAAAGGGCGGAGGTTTCCACACTGCAGTCTACACTAAGGAAACAAACATAGGAATGTGCCTAAATGCCAACAGCGACTGCCCTGACAGGTACAAGAGGAGTGTTGTTAACGCATACGTCGACCGTGCTCTCAGCCACAGCTCAGAATGGAAGCAAGTCGACGAAGAACTCTGTAGGGTAAGGCAGGTCCTAGTCAATAACGGCTTCTCCAATGGTTTCATCGAAGACATCATAAGAAGGAAAGTGAAAAGCCATGCAACCTCCAAAGAGACAACTAACACAACACCTATACCCCCTATTAGACTATTTTACAGGAACTTCTTTTCCACAGCTCATAAAACGGAGGAAAGGGTCCTGAAAGATATTGTTAATAGAAACGTTATCCCTACAGACAAAAATCAGAGGATACAACTGACGATTTACTATAAAACCAGAAAAACGGCCAGCCTACTCATGAGAAACTCTCCAGACACAAAACAGAACGCTTTAAAAGAGACTAACGTCGTCTATGCCTTCAAATGCCCACTTGGTGACTGTAAGCTCCAAAAAACCCAGTATATAGGCAAGACAACAACATCTCTTTCTAGGTGTTTAACGATGCATAAGCAACAGGGCTCCATTAAGGAACATATAATCTCTTCCCATAACCAAACCATCGCCAGAGAAATCCTAGTAAACAACACAGAAATCATCGATAGATACAGCGATAGCAGGCGGCTTGACGTTTGCGAGGCACTACACATCAAGAAGTCAACACCAGCAATCAACAGCCAATTATTGCACAACTATATTCTACCCACCTCAAGACTCCGCTCCAATATAGAAGCATCAAGAAATATGGACCAATAGGCTTTCTACAAACACTTCTATTCAATACCCATTGTTTCTGTTCTGTCTTGTGTTGATACTTTTAATACCCTATTAATATCCCCTAGTGTTCTGTCTTGTGTTAATGCCACATCACCCTTCCCACCTCACTCAATTGTAGATATAAAATCAGAGAAACGCAAGTTCTAATCAGTTGTGTATTTGTGAAGTCTTTGAAAATGTAATAAGTTTTACGAAACGCGCCCGTGTCGCGTCAGACTAGAAATAAAAATGAATTTTGGAGAAGTGATTTTTGATTTACCTCCAACAGTGAAGCGTAATGTACGAAAGATTGAGAAAATTCGTGTTAGAATTATTAATCTTACTTTTTCGGTCATATTTAATAATATATATATATATATATATATATATATATATATATATATATATATATATATATATATATATATATATATATATATATATATATATATACATATATATATATATATACAAGACGCCTTAATCCACTTGACCATCACCTCATTTTGTCCGGTCGTGATGGTCAAGTGGATTAAGGCGTCTTGTACATACCAGTTGCGTTGCTTCTGGGAGTATGGGTTCGAGTCACTTCAGGGGTGTGAGTTTTCAGTTGCATATTGTCCTGGGGACCATTCAGGCTTGTTCGCATTTGTGTTCCTCACGTGTGCCCCAAAGAATGAGGTGATTTGGTAAAATGCTATGCCCAAGATTACTATCCGAGTTTCGGCGGTGGGGTGGTTCAAATAGCCTCGGCTATCACCTCATTTTGTCCGATCGTGATGGTCAAGTGGATATATATATATATATATATATATATATATATATATATATATATATATATATATATATATATACATATATATATATATATATATATATATATATATATATATATATATATATATATATATATATATATATATATATATATATATATATGTATATATATATATGTATATATATATATATATATATATATATATATATATATATATATATATATATATATATATATATATATATATATATATATATATATATATATATATATGTATATATATACAACTTTAGAACACTTTCCCACCAGGAGACTCGAACCCTAGCCAGCACAGAAGCCTTCCAGCAACTGGCATAACAGGTACGCCTTAACCCTCTGCACCACCGCTCAGACCCTTAAAAGAGATGGTAATTTCGGAGTATTTAAATCCCCCAAAGATCAACACCTCCCAAGAGCACCAGAGCAAGTGACGGGTCATTTAGACGTTAATTTCATCAAGTCCCTGTTAATATGGGAAGACACAGTGTCTCTGCTTAAGGCACAACTCTCCTAAACACGAGAGTTAAGTATACAACTTTAGAACACTTTCCCACCAGGAGACTCGAACCCTAGCCAGCACAGAAGCCTTCCAGCAACTGGCATAACAGGTACGCCTTAACCCTCTGCACCACCGCTCAGACCCTTAAAAGAGATGGTAATTTCGGACACAGTGAGAGACACTGTGTCTTCCCATATTAACAGGGACTTGATGAAATTAACGTCTAAATGACCCCTCACTTGCTCTGGTGCTCTTGGGAGGTGTTGATCTTTGGGGGATTTAAATACTCCGAAATTACCATCTCTTTTAAGGGTCTGAGCGGTGGTGCAGAGGGTTAAGGCGTACCTGTTATGCCAGTTGCTGGAAGGCTTCTGTGCTGGCTAGGGTTCGAGTCTCCTGGTGGGAAAGTGTTCTAAAGTTGTATACTTAACTCTCGTGTTTAGGAGAGTTGTGCCTTAAGCAGAGACACTGTGTCTTCCCATATTAACAGGGACTTGATGAAATTAACGTCTAAATGACCCCTCACTTGCTCTGGTGCTCTTGGGAGGTGTTGATCTTTGGGGGATTTAAATACTCCGAAATTACCATCTCTTTTAAGGGTCTGAGCGGTGGTGCAGAGGGTTAAGGCGTACCTGTTATGCCAGTTGCTGGAAGGCTTCTGTGCTGGCTAGGGTTCGAGTCTCCTGGTGGGAAAGTGTTCTAAAGTTGTATACTTAACTCTCGTGTTTAGGAGAGTTGTGCCTTAAGCAGAGACACTGTGTCTTCCCATATTAACAGGGACTTGATGAAATTAACGTCTAAATGACCCCTCACTTGCTCTGGTGCTCTTGGGAGGTGTTGATCTTTGGGAGATTTAAATACTCCGAAATTACCATCTCTTTTAAGGGTCTGAGCGGTGGTGCAGAGGGTTAAGGCGTACCTGTTATGCCAGTTGCTGGAAGGCTTCTGTGCTGGCTAGGGTTCGAGTCTCCTGGTGGGAAAGTGTTCTAAAGTTGTATACTTAACTCTCGTGTTTAGGAGAGTTGTGCCTTAAGCAGAGACACTGTGTCTTCCCATATTAACAGGGACTTGATGAAATTAACGTCTAAATGACCCCTCACTTGCTCTGGTGCTCTTGGGAGGTGTTGATCTTTGGGGGATTTAAATACTCCGAAATTACCATCTCTTTTAAGGGTCTGAGCGGTGGTGCAGAGGGTTAAGGCGTACCTGTTATGCCAGTTGCTGGAAGGCTTCTGTGCTGGCTAGGGTTCGAGTCTCCTGGTGGGAAAGTGTTCTAAAGTTGTATACTTAACTCTCGTGTTTAGGAGAGTTGTGCCTATGTATATATATATATATATATATATATGACAATGTCAGACCACGGAGGAAAAATGAAACAGGAAATTTCCTTAAGTACTTTCGTATATTAAATACATCTTCAGAAGGTCATTTTACAGATCGAGTGATGGGTATAAATAGGCAGGAGAGAGTGGTGAAGTAAGGTGAGGTACAATACTTGGACAACGCAGACGGCCCATTGGCCCATCAGATGCACCCAATTGGCCCATCCGATGTAGCCCAATGACCCATCTGATACAGCAGACATACAAGCATAATACATAGGTAATTATAACATAAAGAGGTAAATATATACAATAAATTAGTGAGACAAATGTTTTTCAATGATTCTACTTAAATCGCCCTTTAGCTGATCTATTAGAAATGGATCTAAGTTATATAGACCACTGCTAATATTCAAATTACTTTCTTTGGTGATCTGTATCAAAGCAGATTCAATTATGTTTCTGTTATAGGTGCTTTTACAATTTGTTATTGAAGACGCACTCTCCCAATCAATTTGGTGAGCTTTTTCTGACAAATGCACAAACAAAGCATTAGACAATTGGCCATGTCTTACAGAGTATTTATTTTGCGATATTCTACATTTTAAATCTTTAGATGTTTGCCCGACATAGAACTTATTACATTCCTTACAAGGTATTTTATAAATGACGCAATTATCATTACGAGGGCTGTTCCTTACTAATAGCTTACCAACAGTGTTTTCGTAGCTAAACATTACATCTATATTAAAAAGTTTCAAGGCCTTGACAATATTCTCAAACCCAGAGAAATATGGTAAACATAACACATTCTTTGGGCGAATCCTTTCACTGCATACATTATTATAATATGTACGACGAGCTTTGTTACGACAAACTTCCAAAAAATTCAGTGGGTAACAAAGCTTAAGACCAATCGAATCAATATTCTTAAATTCTTCATCTAAGAATTCTGGACTCACAACTCGAAGAGCTCTTAGATACATTGAAGAAAAAATTGACTTTTTTACATTGTATTTATGCCCTGAAAAATAATGAACATAAGATAAATTGTTCGTAGGTTTTCTGTAAACACTAAACTTTAATGAAGAGTTTTCCCTATGAATAAGCACATCTAAGAATGGCAAACATTTATCAATTTCAGTCTCCATAGTAAATTTTATGGAGGTGATTTGGTCATTAAGTTTGGCTACAAATTCGTCTGTGTTTACATCTGAAGGCCAAATACACAAGATATCATCAACATATCTAAACCAAGGAATGATTCCAGGAGTTATTTTTGAAACAAATTTCTTTTCAAAGAATTCCATGTACAGGTTTGAGAGCAATGGCGATAGAGGATTCCCCATTGCCATTCCAAAAGTCTGTAAATAATACTCATTATTAAAGGTAAATTTACATTCTTTAATGCACAACTTAACAAGACTGACAATAATATCAGCAGAAAGAGGTAAGTCATGGCTCATTAGTTCACGAGCCAGGTTAGGTTAGGTAGGGTTGGTAAGGTTCGGTCATATATCAACATTAATTTTAACTCCAATAAAAGAAAATTGACCTCATACATAATGAAATGGGTAGTTTTATCATTTCATAAGAAAAAAATTAGAGAAAATAAATGAATTCAGGAAAACTTGGCTTATTAGGCAAACCGGGCCTTGCATAGTAGGCCGAAAAGTGCGTTCTGGCTACTAGGTACGACATATATTTATATGACAATGTCAGACCACGGAGGAAAAATGAAACAGGAAATTTCCTTAAGTACTTTCGTATATTAAATATACGAAAATGCACGACGTTAACGTCGTGCAAATTATACAAATAAGTGTAATACACTCTATAGTAAATCACTTCTTTTCTTCACCTTAAAAGTACGAAAATGAGTTTTGGAGAACTCCTATTTCAATTAAGCCCTGATGCTAAGAAAATAGTTAGAGGGATAGAAGCCCTAAACCAGAAAATAATAAATACAGAATATGCGGTCATATTCAATGAAACATGTTTGAAAGAAAACCTGCTGCCAGTATACACCAAAATATATATATATATATGTATATATATATATATATATATATATATATATATATATATATATATATATATATATATATATATATATATGTATATATATATATATATATATATATATATATATATATATATATATATATATATATAAATGTCGTACCTAGTAGCCAGAACGCACTTCTCGGCCTACTATGCAAGGCCCGATTTGCCTAATAAGCCAAGTTTTCCTGAATTAATATATTTTCTCTATTTTTTTTCTTATGAAATGATAAAGCTACCCATTTCATTATGTATGATGTCAATTTTTTTTATTGGAATTAAAATTAATGTAGATATATGACCGAACCTAACCAACCCTACCTAACCTAACCTAACCTATCTTTATGGGTTAGGTTAGGTAGCCGAAAAAGTTAGGTTAGGTTAGTTTAGGTAAATTTAGGTAGTCGAAAAACAATTAATTCACGAAAACTTGGCTTATAAGGCAAATCGGGCCTTGCATAGTAGGCTGAGAAGTGCGTTCTGGCTACTAGGTACAACATATATATATATATATATATATATATATATATATATATATATATATATATATATATATATATCTTCACTCGATCCTCACGGCGCCGATCGGTCTTCACTCGATCCTCACGGCGCCACTGCACGCCAGGAGAGTCTCCCAGTCAATCTCAACGGCCTCTGATTGAGAAGGAGTGGAAACACGACTCGTTCACTTGACTGTCGTGTGCCCTCCCCAACAATCGGGCTCTACGGTTAACCACAAGGTCGCCAACTGGTGTTTTAGGTGGCCAGTAACACCTCAGTGGACTGGTTGAATTAGTGGTAGCCTTGGCAAGGTCACACTCAAAAGATCAGGAATCAGGCAGGTACTTACTGTTATCACTCTATGCTTTCCAGTATAATATAGCCACAAGATCAATGGAGGGAATGATATAAACACAAAGATAGTTTTGTATTTTACTTAAAATGCATGAAAGATGTCGCAAAGCCAAACAATAATAAATAAATCAACTGATCCTGCCTGCGGCCGGTAGTTCCCACGAATAGTATGCACTCACTAAGTGGCAACACCTCCCCTCCTCGTCAAGTGTCAAGAACAGCTGATCGCCTGGCCCCGCGCGAAAGTTTATTGCTTGTTTCTAGATTCACGCGCACTGTTTCTTTAAGTTCTCCAATATTACTAGAAACTCGCACACTCGATATTGGCACAAAAGAACGTATTACATAGTTACACTATACTCGGGCTCAAACAGTCGTTTCTACAATCAATGCTACAATGTCTCACTGTAATGGTTTTACATTGCCCTTCATTCAACGATATATTATGAAATAATAACACTGGAGTTTTCAGTACTTTCTCTCGTGGGCGATAACGCAATAATTCACTGTACTCACAAATGATTAATCACTGCATGAACATAGACATATATAATGTATATAAATCAAACATCAATACATGGAAAATAAATAGTTTCTGGGCACGTAGCCTAACTTCCAAATACTGGCATAATATTATATATAATTTATCACTAGATGTTCACATCAAAATCTGTAGAAAGATATACAAAAACACAGTAAATTTATCACTTGTTCCGGGTGCCTGTACACACCAACAATCAACATAAGTATTATATGTACTCTTGATAGTACTACACGGCAAACTGGTGCCTTACTGTGATACGGGCGAGACTTGCTCACGACATATAAAATCCTCAGGCTAGATAATATAGCCGAATAATATAGCTAACTAAAGGGGAATGGGGAGGGAACTAGAATCACCTACTTCAACCTATCCTCCGATAAGAGTTGAGATGCAGCTCCTGGTCCTCGTGTCGGGAACGCCCCCACACACACGTCGTCGTGTCCTACCGGAACCACTCGTCGTCCCACCGTTTAGCGGTTCGTCTCCGTGCCCTCTTCACTGCAGGTCCGTCCTCCTTCTTGACTTCTTGAAGGGTTGGAGTCGGTCTCCTTGCCGTCGTCTTCTCCCAGCAACGGCTGCCGCCTACGTCTCAGCTGCAGTCGTCCGGATTCCCAAATAGTCCTCTCCTTCCTCAGCTACCCAGTGGCTCTGTCCGCCACTACGCTGTCACGAACTGGTGAACTGCCACAGACGTCACATACGTCACTGCACGGCTTCACTGCTTCTTGCACAGTACCTGACTGGAGCACTTGTTGCTCAAATAACCGTCGATTCCCTCTCTGGTTCAACACATGAACTAGGGAAGACCTCACAGAGTACTGGCAGACTTCAGGTGACACGTAAATCCACGGGAGCGGGAAACAACTGTCAAACTGACAGGACCAATCGTCGCACGTCCAACCTCTTTGACGTGTCGTGTCTGACTGATGGCGCCAGCGCGGCGCGCGACCTGGACCCCCCTTCCTTCGTGACGTCACTTTCACCACGGGAAGTTCTCATTGGCTCCCGGTGCCACATTGCTGTTGGTGACCAATCCGGTGCCACTGACGTCACACGGTTTTGGCGGGGAATCAGGAAGGCCAGCGCCATCTTGGCTTCCTAAAGGGCCTATACCACAGGCCAAAATATTACTATTTCACAAATTTCTCGGCTCCCCGAGAACACTCCACTCTCTCCCATATATCAAATTGGTGCCTGCAACGTAGAGAACGCTTGGGAAAAGTAGACATGACTCTTACTGCAGGCGTGGGAGAAATATAAGGGGGGGGGGAACCCCGTCACAATATATATATATATATATATATATATATATATATATATATATATATATATATATATATATATATATATATATATATGTCGTACCTATACTCCACGGAGTATATATATATATATATATGTCGTACCTAGTAGGCAGAACGCACTTCTCAGCCTACTATGCAAGGCCCGATTTGCCTAATAAGCCAAGTTTTCCTGAATTATTATATTTTCTCAAATTTTTTTCTTATCAAATGATAAAGCTACCCATTTCATTATGTATGAGGTCAATTTTTTTTATTGGAGTTAAAATTAACGTAGATATGTGACCGAACCTAACCAACCCTACCTAACCTAACCTAACCTATCTTTATAGGTTAGGTTAGGTAGCCGAAAAAGTTAGGTTAGGTTAGGTTAGGTAGGTTAGGTAGTCGAAAAACAATTAATTCATGAAAACTTGGCTTATTAGGCAAATCGGGCATTGCATAGTAGGCTGACAAGTGAGTTCTGGCTACTAGGTACGACATATATATATATATATATATATATATATATATATATATATATATATATATATATATATATATATATATATATATATATATATATAACTTTAGAACACTTTCCCACCAGGAGACTCGAACCCTAGCCAGCACAGAAGCCTTCCAGCATCTGGCATAACAGGTACGCCTTAACCCACTCCACCACCTGCTCAGACCCTTAAAAGAGATGGTAATTTCGGAGTATTTAAATACCCCAAAGATCAACACCTCCCAAGAGCACCAGAGCAAGTGAGGGGTAATTTATACGTTAATTTCATCAAGTCCCTGTTAATATGGGAAGACACAGTATCTCTGCTTAAGGCACAACTCTCCTAAACACGAGAGTGAAGTATACAACTTTAGAACACTTTCCCACCAGGAGACTCGAACCCTAGCCAGCACAGAAGCCTTCCAGCAACTGGCATAACACATACGCCTTAACCCGCTCCACCACCTGCTCAGACCCTTAAAAGAGATGGTAATTTCGGAGTATTTAAATACCCCAAAGATCAACACCTCCCAAGAGCACCAGAGCAATATATATATATATATATATATATATATATATATATATATATTTATATATATATATATATATATATATATATATATATATTAGTATATTTTGGTAGCAGTCTTTCCTGTAGACATATTTTATTAAATATGACCGAAAAAGTAAGATTAATAATTCTAACACGAATTTTCTCAATCTTTCGTACATTATGCTTCACTGTTGGAGGTAAATTAAAAATCACTTCTCCAAAATTCATTTTTATTTCTAGTCTGACGCGACACGGGCGCGTTTCGTAAAACTTATTACATTTTCAAAGACTTCACAAATACACAACTGATTAGAACTTGCGTTTCCCTGATTTTATATCTACATTTGAGTGAGGTGGGAAGGGTGAGGTGGCATTACATTTTGAGTAAGGTGGGAAGGATGATGTGGCATTAGAGGATATTAATAGGGTATTAAAAGTATCAACACAAGACAGAACACGAAACAATGGGTATTGAATAGAAGTGTTTGTAGAAAGCCTATTGGTCCATATTTCTTGATGCTTCTATATTGGGGCGGAGTCTTGAGGTGGGTAGAATATAGTTGTGCAATAATTGGCTGTTGATTGCTGGTGTTGACTTCTTGATGTGTAGTGCCTCGCAAACGTCTAGCCGCCTGCTATCGCTGTATCTATCGATGGAAAAGGGCGGAGGTTTCCACACTGCAGTCTACACAAAGGAAACAAACATAGGAATGTGCCTAAATGCCAACAGCGACTGCCCTGACAGGTACAAGAGGAGTGTTGTTAACGCATACGTCGACCGTGCTCTCAGCCACAGCTCAGAATGGAAGCAAGTCGACGAAGAACTCTGTAGGGTAAGGCAGGTTCTAGTCAATAACGGCTTCTCCAATGGTTTCATCGAAGACATCATAAGAAGGAAAGTGAAAAGCCATGCAACCTCCGAAGAGACAACTAACACAACACCTATACCCCCTATTAGACTATTTTACAGGAACTTCTTTTCCACAGCTCATAAAACAGAGGAAAGGGTCCTGAAAGATATTGTTAATAGAAACGTTATCCCTACAGACAAAAATCAGAGGATACAACTGACGATTTACTATAAAACCAGAAAAACGGCCAGCCTACTCATGAGAAACTCTCCAGACACGAAACAGAACGCTTTAAAAGAGACTAACGTCGTCTATGCCTTCAAATGCCCACTTGGGGACTGTAAGCTCCAAAAAACCCAGTATATAGGCAAGACAACAACATCTCTTTCTAGGCGTTTAACGATGCATAAACAACAGGGCTCCATTAAGGAACATATAATCTCTTCCCATAACCAAACCATCGCCAGAGAAATCCTAGTAAACAACACAGAAATCATCGATAGATACAGCGATAGCAGGCGGCTAGACGTTTGCGAGGCACTACACATCAAGAAGTCAACACCAGCAATCAACAGCCAATTATTGCACAACTATATTCTACCCACCTCAAGACTCCGCCCCAATATAGAAGCATCAAGAAATATGGACCAATAGGCTTTCTACAAACACTTCTATTCAATACCCATTGTTTCGTGTTCTGTCTTGTGTTGATACTTTTAATACCCTATTAATATCCTCTAATGCCACATCATCCTTCCCACCTTACTCAAAATGTAATGCCACATCACCCTTCCCACCTCACTCAAATGTAGATATAAAATCAGGGAAACGCAAGTTCTAATCAGTTGTGTATTTGTGAAGTCTTTGAAAATGTAATAAGTTTTACGAAACGCGCCCGTGTCGCGTCAGACTAGAAATAAAAATGAATTTTGGAGAAGTGATTTTTAATTTACCTCCAACAGTGAAGCATAATGTACGAAAGATTGAGAAAATTCGTGTTAGAATTATTAATCTTACTTTTTCGGTCATATTTAATAAAATATATATATATATATATATATATATATATATATATATATATATATATATATATATATATATATATATATATATATATATATATATATATATATATATTTAAGGCACAACTCTCCTAAACACGAGAGTGAAGTATACAACTTTAGAACACTTTCCCACCAGGAGACTCGAACCCTAGCCAGCACAGAAGCCTTCCAGCAACTGGCATAACAGGTACGCCTTAACCCGCTCCACCACCTACTCAGACCCTTAAAAGAGATGGTAATTTCGGAGTATTTAAATACACCAAAGATCACCACCTCCCAAGAGCACTAGAGCAAGTGAGGGGTCATTTATACGTTTATTTCATCAAGTCCCTGTTAATATGGGAAGACACAGTGTCTATGCTTAAGGCACAACTCTCCTAAACACGAGAGTGAAGTATACAACTTTAGAACACTTTCCCACCAGGAGACTCGAACCCTAGCCAGCACAGAAGCCTTCCAGCAACTGGCATAACAGGTTCGCCTTAACCCGCTCCACCACCTACTCAGACCCTTAAAAGAGATGGTAATTTCGGAGTATTTAAATACACCAAAGATCACCACCTCCCAAGAGCACTAGAGCAAGTGAGGGGTCATTTATACGTTTATAAATTTGGTGTATTTAATCTTTGATCTTTGGTGTATTTAAATACTCCGAAATTACCATCTCTTTTAAGGGTCTGAGTAGGTGGTGGAGCGGGTTAAGGCGTACCTGTTATGCCAGTTGCTGGAAGGCTTCTGTGCTAGCTAGGGTTCGAGTCTCCTGGTGGGAAAGTGTTCTAAAGTTGTATACTTCACTCTCGTGTTTAGGAGAGTTGTGCCTTAAGCATAGACACTGTGTCTTCCCATATTAACAGGGACTTGATGAAATAAACGTATAAATGACCCCTCACTTGCTCTAGTGCTCTTGGGAGGTGGTGATCTTTGGTGTATTTAAATACTCCGAAATTACCATCTCTTTTAAGGGTCTGAGTAGGTGGTGGAGCGGGTTAAGGCGTACCTGTTATGCCAGTTGCTGGAAGGCTTCTGTGCTGGCTAGGGTTCGAGTCTCCTGGTGGGAAAGTGTTCTAAAGTTGTATACTTCACTCTCGTGTTTAGGAGAGTTGTGCCTTAAGCATAGACACTGTGTCTTCCCATATTAACAGGGACTTGATGAAATAAACGTATAAATGACCCCTCACTTGCTCTAGTGCTCTTGGGAGGTGGTGATCTTTGGTGTATTTAAATACTCCGAAATTACCATCTCTTTTAAGGGTCTGAGTAGGTGGTGGAGTGGGTTAAGGCGTACCTGTTATGCCAGTTGCTGAAGGCTTCTGTGCTGGCTAGGGTTCGAGTCTCCTGGTGGGAAAGTGTTCTAAAGTTGTATACTTCACTCTCGTGTTTAGGAGAGTTGTGCCTTAAGCATAGACACTGTGTCTTCCCATATTAACAGGGACTTGATGAAATAAATGTATAAATGAACCCTCACTTGCTCTAGTGCTCTTGGGAGGTGGTGATCTTTGGTGTATTTAAATACTCCGAAATTACCATCTCTTTTAAGGGTCTGAGTAGGTGGTGGAGCGGGATAAGGCGTACCTGTTATGCCAGTTGCTGGAAGGCTTCTGTGCTGGCTAGGGTTCGAGTCTCCTGGTGGGAAAGTGTTCTAAAGTTGTATACTTCACTCTCGTGTTTAGGAGAGTTGTGCCTTAAGCATAGACACTGTGTCTTCCCATATTAACAGGGACTTGATGAAATAAACGTATAAATGACCCCTCACTTGCTCTAGTGCTCTTGGGAGGTGGTGATCTTTGGTGTATTTAAATACTCCGAAATTACCATCTCTTTTAAGGGTCTGAGTAGGTGGTGGAGCGGGTTAAGGTGTACCTGTTATGCCAGTTGCTGGAAGGCTTCTGTGCTGGCTAGGGTTCGAGTCTCCTGGTGGGAAAGTGTTCTAAAGTTGTATACTTCACTCTCGTGTTTAGGAGAGTTGTGCCTTAAGCATAGACACTGTGTCTTCCCATATTAACAGGGACTTGATGAAATAAACGTATAAATGACCCCTCACTTGCTCTAGTGCTCTTGGGAGGTGTTGATCTTTGGGGTATTTAAATACTCCGAAATTACCATCTCTTTTAAGGGTCTGAGTAGGTGGTGGAGCGGGTTAAGGCGTACGTGTTATGCCAGTTGCTGGAAGGCTTCTGTGCTGGCTAGGGTTCGAGTCTCCTGGTGGGAAAGTGTTCTAAAGTTGTATACTTCACTCTCGTGTTTAGGAGAGTTGTGCCTTAAGCATAGACACTGTGTCTTCCCATATTAACAGGGACTTGATGAAATAAACGTATAAATGACCCCTCACTTGCTCTAGTGCTCTTGGGAGGTGGTGATCTTTGGTGTATTTAAATACTCCGAAATTACCATCTCTTTTAAGGGTCTGAGTCGGTGGTGGAGCGGGTTAAGGTGTACCTGTTATGCCAGTTGCTGGAAGGCTTCTGTGCTGGCTAGGGTTCGAGTCTCCTGGTGGGAAAGTGTTCTAAAGTTGTATACTTCACTCTCGTGTTTAGGAGAGTTGTGCCTTAAGCATAGACACTGTGTCTTCCCATATTAACAGGGACTTGATGAAATAAACGTATAAATGACCCCTCACTTGCTCTAGTGCTCTTGGGAGGTGGTGATCTTTGGTGTATTTAAATACTCCGAAATTACCATGTCTTTTAAGGGTCTGAGTAGGTGGTGGAGCGGGTTAAGGCGTACCTGTTATGCCAGTTGCTGGAAGGCTTCTGTGCTGGCTAGGGTTCGAGTCTCCTGGTGGGAAAGTGTTCTAAAGTTGTATACTTCACTCTCGTGTTTAGGAGAGTTGTGCCTTAAGCATAGACACTGTGTCTTCCCATATTAACAGGGACTTGATGAAATTAACGTATAAATGACCCCTCACTTGCTCTAGTGACCTTGGGAGGTGGTGATCTTTGGTGTATTTAAATACTCCGAAATTACCATCTCTTTTAAGGGTCTGAGTAGGTGGTGGAGTGGGTTAAGGCGTACCTGTTATGCCAGTTGCTGAAGGCTTCTGTGCTGGCTAGGGTTCGAGTCTCCTGGTGGGAAAGTGTTCTAAAGTTGTATACTTCACTCTCGTGTTTAGGAGAGTTGTGCCTTAAGCATAGACACTGTGTCTTCCCATATTAACAGGGACTTGATGAAATAAATGTATAAATGACCCCTCACTTGCTCTAGTGCTCTTGGGAGGTGGTGATCTTTGGTGTATTTAAATACTCCGAAATTACCATCTCTTTTAAGGGTCTGAGTAGGTGGTGGAGCGGGTTAAGGCGTACCTGTTATGCCAGTTGCTGGAAGGCTTCTGTGCTGGCTAGGGTTCGAGTCTCCTGGTGGGAAAGTGTTCTAAAGTTGTATACTTCACTCTCGTGTTTAGGAGAGTTGTGCCTTAAGCATAGACACTGTGTCTTCCCATATTAACAGGGACTTGATGAAATAAACGTATAAATGACCCCTCACTTGCTCTAGTGCTCTTGGGAGGTGGTGATCTTTGGTGTATTTAAATACTCCGAAATTACCATCTCTTTTAAGGGTCTGAGTCGGTGGTGGAGCGGGTTAAGGTGTACCTGTTATGCCAGTTGCTGGAAGGCTTCTGTGCTGGCTAGGGTTCGAGTCTCCTGGTGGGAAAGTGTTCTAAAGTTGTATACTTCACTCTCGTGTTTAGGAGAGTTGTGCCTTAAGCATAGACACTGTGTCTTCCCATATTAACAGGGACTTGATGAAATAAACGTAAAAATGACCCCTCACTTGCTCTAGTGCTCTTGGGAGGTGGTGATCTTTGGTGTATTTAAATACTCCGAAATTACCATCTCTTTTAAGGATCTGAGTAGGTGGTGGAGTGGGTTAAGGCGTACCTGTTATGCCAGTTGCTGAAGGCTTCTGTGCTGGCTAGGGTTCGAGTCTCCTGGTGGGAAAGTGTTCTAAAGTTGTATACTTCACTCTCGTGTTTAGGAGAGTTGTGCCTTAAGCATAGACACTGTGTCTTCCCATATTAACAGGGACTTGATGAAATAAATGTATAAATGACCCCTCACTTGCTCTAGTGCTCTTGGGAGGTGGTGATCTTTGGTGTATTTAAATACTCCGAAATTACCATCTCTTTTAAGGGTCTGAGTAGGTGGTGGAGCGGGTTAAGGTGTACCTGTTATGCCAGTTGCTGGAAGGCTTCTGTGCTGGCTAGGGTTCGAGTCTCCTGGTGGGAAAGTGTTCTAAAGTTGTATACTTCACTCTCGTGTTTAGGAGAGTTGTGCCTTAAGCATAGACACTGTGTCTTCCCATATTAACAGGGACTTGATGAAATAAACGTATAAATGACCCCTCACTTGCTCTAGTGCTCTTGGGAGGTGTTGATCTTTGGGGTATTTAAATACTCCGAAATTACCATCTCTTTTAAGGGTCTGAGCCGGTGGTGGAGCGGGTTAAGGCGCACGTGTTATGCCAGTTGCTGGAAGGCTTCTGTGCTGGCTAGGGTTCGAGTCTCCTGGTGGGAAAGTGTTCTAAAGTTGTATACTTCACTCTCGTGTTTAGGAGAGTTGTGCCTTAAGCATAGACACTGTGTCTTCCCATATTAACAGGGACTTGATGAAATAAATGTATAAATGACCCCTCACTTGCTCTAGTGCTCTTGGGAGGTGGTGATCTTTGGTGTATTTAAATACTCCGAAATTACCATCTCTTTTAAGGGTCTGAGTAGGTGGTGGAGCGGGTTAAGGCGTACGTGTTATGCCAGTTGCTGGAAGGCTTCTGTGCTGGCTAGGGTTCGAGTCTCCTGGTGGGAAAGTGTTCTAAAGTTGTATACTTCACTCTCGTGTTTAGGAGAGTTGTGCCTTAAGCATAGACACTGTGTCTTCCCATATTAACAGGGACTTGATGAAATAAACGTATAAATGACCCCTCACTTGCTCTAGTGCTCTTGGGAGGTGGTGATCTTTGGTGTATTTAAATACTCCGAAATTACCATCTCTTTTAAGGGTCTGAGTAGGTGGTGGAGCGGGTTAAGGTGTACCTGTTATGCCAGTTGCTGGAAGGCTTCTGTGCTGGCTAGGGTTCGAGTCTCCTGGTGGGAAAGTGTTCTAAAGTTGTATACTTCACTCTCGTGTTTAGGAGAGTTGTGCCTTAAGCATAGACACTGTGTCTTCCCATATTAACAGGGACTTGATGAAATAAACGTATAAATGACCCCTCACTTGCTCTAGTGCTCTTGGGAGGTGTTGATCTTTGGGGTATTTAAATACTCCGAAATTACCATCTCTTTTAAGGGTCTGAGCAGGTGGTGGAGCGGGTTAAGGCGCACGTGTTATGCCAGTTGCTGGAAGGCTTCTGTGCTGGCTAGGGTTCGAGTCTCCTGGTGGGAAAGTGTTCTAAAGTTGTATACTTCACTCTCGTGTTTAGGAGAGTTGTGCCTTAAGCATAGACACTGTGTCTTCCCATATTAACAGGGACTTGATGAAATAAATGTATAAATGACCCCTCACTTGCTCTAGTGCTCTTGGGAGGTGGTGATCTTTGGTGTATTTAAATACTCCGAAATTACCATCTCTTTTAAGGGTCTGAGTAGGTGGTGGAGCGGGTTAAGGCGTACGTGTTATGCCAGTTGCTGGAAGGCTTCTGTGCTGGCTAGGGTTCGAGTCTCCTGGTGGGAAAGTGTTCTAAAGTTGTATACTTCACTCTCGTGTTTAGGAGAGTTGTGCCTTAAGCATAGACACTGTGTCTTCCCATATTAACAGGGACTTGATGAAATAAACGTATAAATGACCCCTCACTTGCTCTAGTGCTCTTGGGAGGTGGTGATCTTTGGTGTATTTAAATACTCCGAAATTACCATCTCTTTTAAGGGTCTGAGTCGGTGGTGGAGCGGGTTAAGGTGTACCTGTTATGCCAGTTGCTGGAAGGCTTCTGTGCTGGCTAGGGTTCGAGTCTCCTGGTGGGAAAGTGTTCTAAAGTTGTATACTTCACTCTCGTGTTTAGGAGAGTTGTGCCTTAAGCATAGACACTGTGTCTTCCCATATTAACAGGGACTTGATGAAATAAACGTATAAATGACCCCTCACTTGCTCTAGTGCTCTTGGGAGGTGGTGATCTTTGGTGTATTTAAATACTCCGAAATTACCATCTCTTTTAAGGATCTGAGTAGGTGGTGGAGTGGGTTAAGGCGTACCTGTTATGCCAGTTGCTGAAGGCTTCTGTGCTGGCTAGGGTTCGAGTCTCCTGGTGGGAAAGTGTTCTAAAGTTGTATACTTCACTCTCGTGTTTAGGAGAGTTGTGCCTTAAGCATAGACACTGTGTCTTCCCATATTAACAGGGACTTGATGAAATAAATGTATAAATGACCCCTCACTTGCTCTAGTGCTCTTGGGAGGTGGTGATCTTTGGTGTATTTAAATACTCCGAAATTACCATCTCTTTTAAGGGTCTGAGTAGGTGGTGGAGCGGGTTAAGGTGTACCTGTTATGCCAGTTGCTGGAAGGCTTCTGTGCTGGCTAGGGTTCGAGTCTCCTGGTGGGAAAGTGTTCTAAAGTTGTATACTTCACTCTCGTGTTTAGGAGAGTTGTGCCTTAAGCATAGACACTGTGTCTTCCCATATTAACAGGGACTTGATGAAATAAACGTATAAATGACCCCTCACTTGCTCTAGTGCTCTTGGGAGGTGTTGATCTTTGGGGTATTTAAATACTCCGAAATTACCATCTCTTTTAAGGGTCTGAGCAGGTGGTGGAGCGGGTTAAGGCGCACGTGTTGTGCCAGTTGCTGGAAGGCTTCTGTGCTGGCTAGGGTTCGAGTCTCCTGGTGGGAAAGTGTTCTAAAGTTGTATACTTCACTCTCGTGTTTAGGAGAGTTGTGCCTTAAGCATAGACACTGTGTCTTCCCATATTAACAGGGACTTGATGAAATAAATGTATAAATGACCCCTCACTTGCTCTAGTGCTCTTGGGAGGTGGTGATCTTTGGTGTATTTAAATACTCCGAAATTACCATCTCTTTTAAGGGTCTGAGTAGGTGGTGGAGCGGGTTAAGGCGTACGTGTTATGCCAGTTGCTGGAAGGCTTCTGTGCTGGCTAGGGTTCGAGTCTCCTGGTGGGAAAGTGTTCTAAAGTTGTATACTTCACTCTCGTGTTTAGGAGAGTTGTGCCTTAAGCATAGACACTGTGTCTTCCCATATTAACAGGGACTTGATGAAATAAACGTATAAATGACCCCTCACTTGCTCTAGTGCTCTTGGGAGGTGTTGATCTTTGGGGTATTTAAATACTCCGAAATTACCATCTCTTTTAAGGGTCTGAGCAGGTGGTGGAGCGGGTTAAGGCGCACGTGTTATGCCAGTTGCTGGAAGGCTTCTGTGCTGGCTAGGGTTCGAGTCTCCTGGTGGGAAAGTGTTCTAAAGTTGTATACTTCACTCTCGTGTTTAGGAGAGTTGTGCCTTAAGCATAGACACTGTGTCTTCCCATATTAACAGGGACTTGATGAAATAAATGTATAAATGACCCCTCACTTGCTCTAGTGCTCTTGGGAGGTGGTGATCTTTGGTGTATTTAAATACTCCGAAATTACCATCTCTTTTAAGGGTCTGAGTAGGTGGTGGAGCGGGTTAAGGCGTACGTGTTATGCCAGTTGCTGGAAGGCTTCTGTGCTGGCTAGGGTTCGAGTCTCCTGGTGGGAAAGTGTTCTAAAGTTGTATACTTCACTCTCGTGTTTAGGAGAGTTGTGCCTTAAGCATAGACACTGTGTCTTCCCATATTAACAGGGACTTGATGAAATAAACGTATAAATGACCCCTCACTTGCTCTAGTGCTCTTGGGAGGTGGTGATCTTTGGTGTATTTAAATACTCCGAAATTACCATCTCTTTTAAGGGTCTGAGTCGGTGGTGGAGCGGGTTAAGGTGTACCTGTTATGCCAGTTGCTGGAAGGCTTCTGTGCTGGCTAGGGTTCGAGTCTCCTGGTGGGAAAGTGTTCTAAAGTTGTATACTTCACTCTCGTGTTTAGGAGAGTTGTGCCTTAAGCATAGACACTGTGTCTTCCCATATTAACAGGGACTTGATGAAATAAACGTATAAATGACCCCTCACTTGCTCTAGTGCTCTTGGGAGGTGGTGATCTTTGGTGTATTTAAATACTCCGAAATTACCATCTCTTTTAAGGATCTGAGTAGGTGGTGGAGTGGGTTAAGGCGTACCTGTTATGCCAGTTGCTGAAGGCTTCTGTGCTGGCTAGGGTTCGAGTCTCCTGGTGGGAAAGTGTTCTAAAGTTGTATACTTCACTCTCGTGTTTAGGAGAGTTGTGCCTTAAGCATAGACACTGTGTCTTCCCATATTAACAGGGACTTGATGAAATAAATGTATAAATGACCCCTCACTTGCTCTAGTGCTCTTGGGAGGTGGTGATCTTTGGTGTATTTAAATACTCCGAAATTACCATCTCTTTTAAGGGTCTGAGCAGGTGGTGGAGCGGGTTAAGGCGCACGTGTTATGCCAGTTGCTGGAAGGCTTCTGTGCTGGCTAGGGTTCGAGTCTCCTGGTGGGAAAGTGTTCTAAAGTTGTATACTTCACTCTCGTGTTTAGGAGAGTTGTGCCTTAAGCATAGACACTGTGTCTTCCCATATTAACAGGGACTTGATGAAATAAATGTATAAATGACCCCTCACTTGCTCTAGTGCTCTTGGGAGGTGGTGATCTTTGGTGTATTTAAATACTCCGAAATTACCATCTCTTTTAAGGGTCTGAGTAGGTGGTGGAGCGGGTTAAGGCGTACGTGTTATGCCAGTTGCTGGAAGGCTTCTGTGCTGGCTAGGGTTCGAGTCTCCTGGTGGGAAAGTGTTCTAAAGTTGTATACTTCACTCTCGTGTTTAGGAGAGTTGTGCCTTAAGCATAGACACTGTGTCTTCCCATATTAACAGGGACTTGATGAAATAAACGTATAAATGACCCCTCACTTGCTCTAGTGCTCTTGGGAGGTGGTGATCTTTGGTGTATTTAAATACTCCGAAATTACCATCTCTTTTAAGGGTCTGAGTCGGTGGTGGAGCGGGTTAAGGTGTACCTGTTATGCCAGTTGCTGGAAGGCTTCTGTGCTGGCTAGGGTTCGAGTCTCCTGGTGGGAAAGTGTTCTAAAGTTGTATACTTCACTCTCGTGTTTAGGAGAGTTGTGCCTTAAGCATAGACACTGTGTCTTCCCATATTAACAGGGACTTGATGAAATAAACGTATAAATGACCCCTCACTTGCTCTAGTGCTCTTGGGAGGTGGTGATCTTTGGTGTATTTAAATACTCCGAAATTACCATCTCTTTTAAGGATCTGAGTAGGTGGTGGAGTGGGTTAAGGCGTACCTGTTATGCCAGTTGCTGAAGGCTTCTGTGCTGGCTAGGGTTCGAGTCTCCTGGTGGGAAAGTGTTCTAAAGTTGTATACTTCACTCTCGTGTTTAGGAGAGTTGTGCCTTAAGCATAGACACTGTGTCTTCCCATATTAACAGGGACTTGATGAAATAAATGTATAAATGACCCCTCACTTGCTCTAGTGCTCTTGGGAGGTGGTGATCTTTGGTGTATTTAAATACTCCGAAATTACCATCTCTTTTAAGGGTCTGAGTAGGTGGTGGAGCGGGTTAAGGTGTACCTGTTATGCCAGTTGCTGGAAGGCTTCTGTGCTGGCTAGGGTTCGAGTCTCCTGGTGGGAAAGTGTTCTAAAGTTGTATACTTCACTCTCGTGTTTAGGAGAGTTGTGCCTTAAGCATAGACACTGTGTCTTCCCATATTAACAGGGACTTGATGAAATAAACGTATAAATGACCCCTCACTTGCTCTAGTGCTCTTGGGAGGTGTTGATCTTTGGGGTATTTAAATACTCCGAAATTACCATCTCTTTTAAGGGTCTGAGCAGGTGGTGGAGCGGGTTAAGGCGCACGTGTTGTGCCAGTTGCTGGAAGGCTTCTGTGCTGGCTAGGGTTCGAGTCTCCTGGTGGGAAAGTGTTCTAAAGTTGTATACTTCACTCTCGTGTTTAGGAGAGTTGTGCCTTAAGCATAGACACTGTGTCTTCCCATATTAACAGGGACTTGATGAAATAAATGTATAAATGACCCCTCACTTGCTCTAGTGCTCTTGGGAGGTGGTGATCTTTGGTGTATTTAAATACTCCGAAATTACCATCTCTTTTAAGGGTCTGAGTAGGTGGTGGAGCGGGTTAAGGCGTACGTGTTATGCCAGTTGCTGGAAGGCTTCTGTGCTGGCTAGGGTTCGAGTCTCCTGGTGGGAAAGTGTTCTAAAGTTGTATACTTCACTCTCGTGTTTAGGAGAGTTGTGCCTTAAGCATAGACACTGTGTCTTCCCATATTAACAGGGACTTGATGAAATAAACGTATAAATGACCCCTCACTTGCTCTAGTGCTCTTGGGAGGTGGTGATCTTTGGTGTATTTAAATACTCCGAAATTACCATCTCTTTTAAGGGTCTGAGTCGGTGGTGGAGCGGGTTAAGGTGTACCTGTTATGCCAGTTGCTGGAAGGCTTCTGTGCTGGCTAGGGTTCGAGTCTCCTGGTGGGAAAGTGTTCTAAAGTTGTATACTTCACTCTCGTGTTTAGGAGAGTTGTGCCTTAAGCATAGACACTGTGTCTTCCCATATTAACAGGGACTTGATGAAATAAACGTATAAATGACCCCTCACTTGCTCTAGTGCTCTTGGGAGGTGGTGATCTTTGGTGTATTTAAATACTCCGAAATTACCATCTCTTTTAAGGGTCTGAGTAGGTGGTGGAGCGGGTTAAGGCGTACCTGTTATGCCAGTTGCTGGAAGGCTTCTGTGCTGGCTAGGGTTCGAGTCTCCTGGTGGGAAAGTGTTCTAAAGTTGTATACTTCACTCTCGTGTTTAGGAGAGTTGTGCCTTAAGCATAGACACTGTGTCTTCCCATATTAACAGGGACTTGATGAAATTAACGTATAAATGACCCCTCACTTGCTCTAGTGACCTTGGGAGGTGGTGATCTTTGGTGTATTTAAATACTCCGAAATTACCATCTCTTTTAAGGGTCTGAGTAGGTGGTGGAGTGGGTTAAGGCGTACCTGTTATGCCAGTTGCTGAAGGCTTCTGTGCTGGCTAGGGTTCGAGTCTCCTGGTGGGAAAGTGTTCTAAAGTTGTATACTTCACTCTCGTGTTTAGGAGAGTTGTGCCTTAAGCATAGACACTGTGTCTTCCCATATTAACAGGGACTTGATGAAATAAATGTATAAATGACCCCTCACTTGCTCTAGTGCTCTTGGGAGGTGGTGATCTTTGGTGTATTTAAATACTCCGAAATTACCATCTCTTTTAAGGGTCTGAGTAGGTGGTGGAGCGGGTTAAGGGTACCTGTTATGCCAGTTGCTGGAAGGCTTCTGTGCTGGCTAGGGTTCGAGTCTCCTGGTGGGAAAGTGTTCTAAAGTTGTATACTTCACTCTCGTGTTTAGGAGAGTTGTGCCTTAAGCATAGACACTGTGTCTTCCCATATTAACAGGGACTTGATGAAATAAACGTATAAATGACCCCTCACTTGCTCTAGTGCTCTTGGGAGGTGGTGATCTTTGGTGTATTTAAATACTCCGAAATTACCATCTCTTTTAAGGGTCTGAGTAGGTGGTGGAGCGGGTTAAGGTGTACCTGTTATGCCAGTTGCTGGAAGGCTTCTGTGCTGGCTAGGGTTCGAGTCTCCTGGTGGGAAAGTGTTCTAAAGTTGTATACTTCACTCTCGTGTTTAGGAGAGTTGTGCCTTAAGCATAGACACTGTGTCTTCCCATATTAACAGGGACTTGATGAAATAAACGTATAAATGACCCCTCACTTGCTCTAGTGCTCTTGGGAGGTGTTGATCTTTGGGGTATTTAAATACTCCGAAATTACCATCTCTTTTAAGGGTCTGAGCAGGTGGTGGAGCGGGTTAAGGCGCACGTGTTATGCCAGTTGCTGGAAGGCTTCTGTGCTGGCTAGGGTTCGAGTCTCCTGGTGGGAAAGTGTTCTAAAGTTGTATACTTCACTCTCGTGTTTAGGAGAGTTGTGCCTTAAGCATAGACACTGTGTCTTCCCATATTAACAGGGACTTGATGAAATAAATGTATAAATGACCCCTCACTTGCTCTAGTGCTCTTGGGAGGTGGTGATCTTTGGTGTATTTAAATACTCCGAAATTACCATCTCTTTTAAGGGTCTGAGTAGGTGGTGGAGCGGGTTAAGGCGTACGTGTTATGCCAGTTGCTGGAAGGCTTCTGTGCTGGCTAGGGTTCGAGTCTCCTGGTGGGAAAGTGTTCTAAAGTTGTATACTTCACTCTCGTGTTTAGGAGAGTTGTGCCTTAAGCATAGACACTGTGTCTTCCCATATTAACAGGGACTTGATGAAATAAACGTATAAATGACCCCTCACTTGCTCTAGTGCTCTTGGGAGGTGGTGATCTTTGGTGTATTTAAATACTCCGAAATTACCATCTCTTTTAAGGGTCTGAGTAGGTGGTGGAGCGGGTTAAGGTGTACCTGTTATGCCAGTTGCTGGAAGGCTTCTGTGCTGGCTAGGGTTCGAGTCTCCTGGTGGGAAAGTGTTCTAAAGTTGTATACTTCACTCTCGTGTTTAGGAGAGTTGTGCCTTAAGCATAGACACTGTGTCTTCCCATATTAACAGGGACTTGATGAAATAAACGTATAAATGACCCCTCACTTGCTCTAGTGCTCTTGGGAGGTGTTGATCTTTGGGGTATTTAAATACTCCGAAATTACCATCTCTTTTAAGGGTCTGAGCAGGTGGTGGAGCGGGTTAAGGCGCACGTGTTATGCCAGTTGCTGGAAGGCTTCTGTGCTGGCTAGGGTTCGAGTCTCCTGGTGGGAAAGTGTTCTAAAGTTGTATACTTCACTCTCGTGTTTAGGAGAGTTGTGCCTTAAGCATAGACACTGTGTCTTCCCATATTAACAGGGACTTGATGAAATAAATGTATAAATGACCCCTCACTTGCTCTAGTGCTCTTGGGAGGTGGTGATCTTTGGTGTATTTAAATACTCCGAAATTACCATCTCTTTTAAGGGTCTGAGTAGGTGGTGGAGCGGGTTAAGGCATACGTGTTATGCCAGTTGCTGGAAGGCTTCTGTGCTGGCTAGGGTTCGAGTCTCCTGGTGGGAAAGTGTTCTAAAGTTGTATACTTCACTCTCGTGTTTAGGAGAGTTGTGCCTTAAGCATAGACACTGTGTCTTCCCATATTAACAGGGACTTGATGAAATAAACGTATAAATGACCCCTCACTTGCTCTAGTGCTCTTGGGAGGTGGTGATCTTTGGTGTATTTAAATACTCCGAAATTACCATCTCTTTTAAGGGTCTGAGTCGGTGGTGGAGCGGGTTAAGGTGTACCTGTTATGCCAGTTGCTGGAAGGCTTCTGTGCTGGCTAGGGTTCGAGTCTCCTGGTGGGAAAGTGTTCTAAAGTTGTATACTTCACTCTCGTGTTTAGGAGAGTTGTGCCTTAAGCATAGACACTGTGTCTTCCCATATTAACAGGGACTTGATGAAATAAACGTATAAATGACCCCTCACTTGCTCTAGTGCTCTTGGGAGGTGGTGATCTTTGGTGTATTTAAATACTCCGAAATTACCATCTCTTTTAAGGGTCTGAGTAGGTGGTGGAGCGGGTTAAGGCGTACCTGTTATGCCAGTTGCTGGAAGGCTTCTGTGCTGGCTAGGGTTCGAGTCTCCTGGTGGGAAAGTGTTCTAAAGTTGTATACTTCACTCTCGTGTTTAGGAGAGTTGTGCCTTAAGCATAGACACTGTGTCTTCCCATATTAACAGGGACTTGATGAAATTAACGTATAAATGACCCCTCACTTGCTCTAGTGACCTTGGGAGGTGGTGATCTTTGGTGTATTTAAATACTCCGAAATTACCATCTCTTTTAAGGGTCTGAGTAGGTGGTGGAGTGGGTTAAGGCGTACCTGTTATGCCAGTTGCTGAAGGCTTCTGTGCTGGCTAGGGTTCGAGTCTCCTGGTGGGAAAGTGTTCTAAAGTTGTATACTTCACTCTCGTGTTTAGGAGAGTTGTGCCTTAAGCATAGACACTGTGTCTTCCCATATTAACAGGGACTTGATGAAATAAATGTATAAATGACCCCTCACTTGCTCTAGTGCTCTTGGGAGGTGGTGATCTTTGGTGTATTTAAATACTCCGAAATTACCATCTCTTTTAAGGGTCTGAGTAGGTGGTGGAGCGGGTTAAGGCGTACCTGTTATGCCAGTTGCTGGAAGGCTTCTGTGCTGGCTAGGGTTCGAGTCTCCTGGTGGGAAAGTGTTCTAAAGTTGTATACTTCACTCTCGTGTTTAGGAGAGTTGTGCCTTAAGCATAGACACTGTGTCTTCCCATATTAACAGGGACTTGATGAAATAAACGTATAAATGACCCCTCACTTGCTCTAGTGCTCTTGGGAGGTGGTGATCTTTGGTGTATTTAAATACTCCGAAATTACCATCTCTTTTAAGGGTCTGAGTCGGTGGTGGAGCGGGTTAAGGTGTACCTGTTATGCCAGTTGCTGGAAGGCTTCTGTGCTGGCTAGGGTTCGAGTCTCCTGGTGGGAAAGTGTTCTAAAGTTGTATACTTCACTCTCGTGTTTAGGAGAGTTGTGCCTTAAGCATAGACACTGTGTCTTCCCATATTAACAGGGACTTGATGAAATAAACGTATAAATGACCCCTCACTTGCTCTAGTGCTCTTGGGAGGTGGTGATCTTTGGTGTATTTAAATACTCCGAAATTACCATCTCTTTTAAGGATCTGAGTAGGTGGTGGAGTGGGTTAAGGCGTACCTGTTATGCCAGTTGCTGAAGGCTTCTGTGCTGGCTAGGGTTCGAGTCTCCTGGTGGGAAAGTGTTCTAAAGTTGTATACTTCACTCTCGTGTTTAGGAGAGTTGTGCCTTAAGCATAGACACTGTGTCTTCCCATATTAACAGGGACTTGATGAAATAAATGTATAAATGACCCCTCACTTGCTCTAGTGCTCTTGGGAGGTGGTGATCTTTGGTGTATTTAAATACTCCGAAATTACCATCTCTTTTAAGGGTCTGAGTAGGTGGTGGAGCGGGTTAAGGTGTACCTGTTATGCCAGTTGCTGGAAGGCTTCTGTGCTGGCTAGGGTTCGAGTCTCCTGGTGGGAAAGTGTTCTAAAGTTGTATACTTCACTCTCGTGTTTAGGAGAGTTGTGCTTTAAGCATAGACACTGTGTCTTCCCATATTAACAGGGACTTGATGAAATAAACGTATAAATGACCCCTCACTTGCTCTAGTGCTCTTGGGAGGTGTTGATCTTTGGGGTATTTAAATACTCCGAAATTACCATCTCTTTTAAGGGTCTGAGCAGGTGGTGGAGCGGGTTAAGGCGTACGTGTTATGCCAGTTGCTGGAAGGCTTCTGTGCTGGCTAGGGTTCGAGTCTCCTGGTGGGAAAGTGTTCTAAAGTTGTATACTTCACTCTCGTGTTTAGGAGAGTTGTGCCTTAAGCATAGACACTGTGTCTTCCCATATTAACAGGGACTTGATGAAATAAACGTATAAATGACCCCTCACTTGCTCTAGTGCTCTTGGGAGGTGGTGATCTTTGGTGTATTTAAATACTCCGAAATTACCATCTCTTTTAAGGGTCTGAGTAGGTGGTGGAGCGGGTTAAGGCGTACCTGTTATGCCAGTTGCTGGAAGGCTTCTGTGCTGGCTAGGGTTCGAGTCTCCTGGTGGTAAAGTGTTCTAAAGTTGTATACTTCACTCTCGTGTTTAGGAGAGTTGTGCCTTAAGCATAGACACTGTGTCTTCCCATATTAACAGGGACTTGATGAAATAAACGTATAAATGACCCCTCACTTGCTCTAGTGCTCTTGGGAGGTGGTGATCTTTGGTGTATTTAAATACTCCGAAATTACCATCTCTTTTAAGGGTCTGAGTTGGTGGTGGAGTGGGTTAAGGCGTACCTGTTATGCCAGTTGCTGGAAGGCTTCTGTGCTGGCTAGGGTTCGAGTCTCCTGGTGGGAAAGTGTTCTAAAGTTGTATACTTCACTCTCGTGTTTAGGAGAGTTGTGCCTTAAGCATAGACACTGTGTCTTCCCATATTAACAGGGACTTGATGAAATAAACGTATAAATGACCCCTCACTTGCTCTAGTGACCTTGGGAGGTGGTGATCTTTGGTGTATTTAAATACTCCGAAATTACCATCTCTTTTAAGGGTCTGTGTAGGTGGTGGAGTGGGTTAAGGCGTACCTGTTATGCCAGTTGCTGAAGGCTTCTGTGCTGGCTAGGGTTCGAGTCTCCTGGTGGGAAAGTGTTCTAAAGTTGTATACTTCACTCTCGTGTTTAGGAGAGTTGTGCCTTAAGCATAGACACTGTGTCTTCCCATATTAACAGGGACTTGATGAAATAAATGTATAAATGACCCCTCACTTGCTCTAGTGCTCTTGGGAGGTGGTGATCTTTGGTGTATTTAAATACTCCGAAATTACCATCTCTTTTAAGGGTCTGAGTAGGTGGTGGAGCGGGTTAAGGCGTACGTGTTATGCCAGTTGCTGGAAGGCTTCTGTGCTGGCTAGGGTTCGAGTCTCCTGGTGGGAAAGTGTTCTAAAGTTGTATACTTCACTCTCGTGTTTAGGAGAGTTGTGCCTTAAGCATAGACACTGTGTCTTCCCATATTAACAGGGACTTGATGAAATAAACGTATAAATGACCCCTCACTTGCTCTAGTGCTCTTGGGAGGTGGTGATCTTTGGTGTATTTAAATACTCCGAAATTACCATCTCTTTTAAGGGTCTGAGTCGGTGGTGGAGCGGGTTAAGGTGTACCTGTTATGCCAGTTGCTGGAAGGCTTCTGTGCTGGCTAGGGTTCGAGTCTCCTGGTGGGAAAGTGTTCTAAAGTTGTATACTTCACTCTCGTGTTTAGGAGAGTTGTGCCTTAAGCATAGACACTGTGTCTTCCCATATTAACAGGGACTTGATGAAATAAACGTATAAATGACCCCTCACTTGCTCTAGTGCTCTTGGGAGGTGTTGATCTTTGGGGTATTTAAATACTCCGAAATTACCATCTCTTTTAAGGGTCTGAGCAGGTGGTGGAGCGGGTTAAGACGTACGTGTTATGCCAGTTGCTGGAAGGCTTCTGTGCTGGCTAGGGTTCGAGTCTCCTGGTGGGAAAGTGTTCTAAAGTTGTATACTTCACTCTCGTGTTTAGGAGAGTTGTGCCTTAAGCATAGACACTGTGTCTTCCCATATTAACAGGGACTTGATGAAATAAACGTATAAATGACCCCTCACTTGCTCCAGTGCTCTTGGGAGGTGGTGATCTTTGGTGTATTTAAATACTCCGAAATTACCATCTCTTTTAAGGGTCTGAGTAGGTGGTGGAGCGGGTTAAGGCGTACCTGTTATGCCAGTTGCTGGAAGGCTTCTGTGCTGGCTAGGGTTCGAGTCTCCTGGTGGGAAAGTGTTCTAAAGTTGTATACTTCACTCTCGTGTTTAGGAGAGTTGTGCCTTAAGCATAGACACTGTGTCTTCCCATATTAACAGGGACTTGATGAAATAAACGTATAAATGACCCCTCACTTGCTCTAGTGCTCTTGGGAGGTGGTGATCTTTGGTGTATTTAAATACTCCGAAATTACCATCTCTTTTAAGGATCTGAGTAGGTGGTGGAGCGGGTTAAGGCCTACCTGTTATGCCAGTTGCTGGAAGGCTTCTGTGCTGGCTAGGGTTCGAGTCTCCTGGTGGGAAAGTGTTCTAAAGTTGTATACTTCACTCTCGTGTTTAGGAGAGTTGTGCCTTAAGCATAGACACTGTGTCTTCCCATATTAACAGGGACTTGATGAAATAAACGTATAAATGACCCCTCACTTGCTCTAGTGACCTTGGGAGGTGGTGATCTTTGGTGTATTTAAATACTCCGAAATTACCATCTCTTTTAAGGGTCTGAGTAGGTGGTGGAGTGGGTTAAGGCGTACCTGTTATGCCAGTTGCTGAAGGCTTCTGTGCTGGCTAGGGTTCGAGTCTCCTGGTGGGAAAGTGTTCTAAAGTTGTATACTTCACTCTCGTGTTTAGGAGAGTTGTGCCTTAAGCATAGACACTGTGTCTTCCCATATTAACAGGGACTTGATGAAATAAACGTATAAATGACCCCTCACTTGCTCTAGTGCTCTTGGGAGGTGGTGATCTTTGGTGTATTTAAATACTCCGAAATTACCATCTCTTTTAAGGGTCTGAGTAGGTGGTGGAGCGGGTTAAGGCGTACCTGTTATGCCAGTTGCTGGAAGGCTTCTGTGCTGGCTAGGGTTCGAGTCTCCTGGTGGGAAAGTGTTCTAAAGTTATATATATATATATATATATATATATATATATATATATATATATATATATATATATATATATATATATATATATATATATATATATATATATATATATGTATGTTATACTCAAATACTGTCAGTTGAAATGTAACCAATCACAGGCGAGTAGGCCTCTGACGTCATGCCAGACAGAGGAGCATCAGGCATGCTCCCAGCAGCCTCAGTTATCCTCACAGACTCAGAGTAGAAGGACCTCGGCTAGGCAGATATATACCTTGCTATCTCAGTCAATAAATATATACAGAAGCGACTACTGTGTCTACCTTCTACCCGAAAAAGGCAAACGAATACTGGTAGCAGCAGTGGGATCCAGAAATTTTTTTTCTGGAAAGAAAAGTTCAAGTACCCAGCATCGCCTCGTGGTCCAGCCGCCACCGCCACCGCCATAAGCCGCCATCCTGCCACCCACGCATCAAATATTGTGCCAGACCGGGGTCCTGCCATCAACCACTACTCCAGGCCAACGTTTCAGAAGTAAGGGTCAATATTTTCCTGTGAGAACGCTCATTCATCAGTGAGGAGGAAGGAAGCTTCCCGCGCCAGCCATTTTTTTTTAATCTCGCGCCACCACGTGGGAACCTACACCCACCACCACCACCGCCACCCAAGCTGACAGTATCAAGCTTCGTGAGGGTGCAAGCTACTGCAATCGTCGTCAGCCATCGTCGCAAGTATCAACTGGTTATTCCATCGTTGCAATATTGTCGTCGTCAGAATTTATCTTCGTGCTTCTAGCGTGAACAGTGTGGGGTCCCTGAGTCTCGCGCCACCGCCGCCAGGAGCGCTGCCGTCGCATCCAGTTTGTAAACACGCCTCACATGGGCCTCTTCAGATCTTCACGACGTTTCTCCTACTTTGGCTACTGGTGATCCTCAGGAATTACAACCCTGAGATAAGTAATTGCTAGTTGAGAATAACGTGCCAAGTGCTAAAAAGTGATTTATGTAATAATTCCCATAATATCCTGTGAATTACCCATTCAGTGACTTGTTAAATATTGGAGCCGCCTCAGTACTCAACTCCCCACAATTTCCTTGTGTGATTTCAACATTCCTGCTTCTTACAGTAATTTCATTGAATTTTAATTGTTCTCCTAGAGTGTTATTGGTAAATTCAAATTCCAGTGAAGTAAGAAATCCTTGTTTTAGTAGCATTTAAGGATTTGTGCAATATAATTTTTTTTTAATTCCTCCAGGCCTAAAATTTAAATTTATTCCTTCAACATTGCATATTATAATTTTTTTTACCATAGTTATATACATTCCTGTGTCCAGTTTATGTGCTACATACATATTTCTTGCATTGCCACTTGTTGTGTTGAATCTTTTTTTAATGAAATTTTGCAATTGCACTTCCAGTTTTTATATTCTCAATTGCTGTGCTTAGTCTGGTTTAATTAATTTACATACATCTAATTCCAGTCATTTTTTAATGAAAGATTGCTAAATTTAGTTTACAATTGCTTGTTCTTGATTATTTTCTTGCCTAGCCCAATTTAATAATTTTATTTCTGCCATTTTTACTTTAGCCAAGTTGATATTTTTTTGTGTGTTTATTTTTGTGTATACTATTTCTGATGCCAGGTGCACTTAATTATAATCTGCGTTCATATATTACTTCCACGGCTGTGACAATGCCTACCACTGTTGAAACCCCTTCAGACTCAACAGGAGCAGTTGCTCATCCCAATGGCCAGAGATCAGCTCAGGAAATGGCTATTCCTCTTTTTGCCGGTGAATCCCGCTTATTAGAGTCATGGTTTAGTAAGGTTGAAGCGAAAACTGTTGCACGTTTTTCTAAGCCTACTGATGCCGAATACTTAGCAATTGCACGGTCAGCCGTGGACACAACCAAAGGTGATGCACGTTTTGTTGTTGATGAGAAAGCCATTGTTAGCCTCCAGTCTTGGCCTGAATTTAAGGATTTCTTTCGCCGTCGCTTTGTTAATAAAGGTGACCTTGACCCATATAGGTTAGTCAAGAAAATTGCCAATGCCACCATGCAGCCTGGTGAATCGTTTAATGCGTTTACTAGCCGTCTCGATCAGTATCTGTATGCCTTAGTTTCTGCTATGAATAATTCGACTTGGTTAGATAAAGACAATAATCTGTCCCCTGAGGCTATGGCCAAAATGATAGCATTTGGTACTTTAATGCATTTTGCCCCCGAGCATACAAAACCAATCGTTGAGCAACAAAATTTTGGTGTTAAACATGAAATTGGTGAAGTATTTGAGGCTATTAACAATGCCACAGATAAACTAGCTCCCCGAAGTGCTCAACTGTTGCCACCCTCTGATGCTGTAAATGTAGTTACAAGCTCTCAGCATCCTCCCACAAATTCTCAAAACTCTTGGTCGCAGAAGCGTACCCATGCTCGTAGCCCCCAGTCAAATTCGCCGCCTCATAAAATGCCGAAACGCCATAGTCCACAACCATCCACTCCCTCATGTTGGCATTGTGGTAAGAGTAACCACCTTGCAAGGGACTGTTGGTCCGCCCCTAGATCATCACCTCCTAGACAATTCTCTCGGCCCCCTCATCATTCTAATCATTCTAGGCTTCCATATTGCACGTACCATAAACAAGTTGGTCACCACACTGCGGATTGTAGAGCTAGGCAAAGGACATCTCCACCTCGTAACTCCCATGGTCAGTCTTGGCGAGGCTCACAGCGTCCAAGACATTATCAGAACTCTCGTAATTACAACTCCCAACCCAGCTATAATGCAACTTCAAATTATAATGCTCAGTCACAGAATGCTGGAGCTCAGAATGTTCACTCCATGTCGTCGGGAAACCCCCAAGGCCATCCGCTAACCAATTCAAGCTAGCCAATCCTAGTGCCCTCCCTGTGTATTCAGTAGCTACCCAAAATAGATTTGGACACTTGACAGAGGAGGACACTGACTCTAGACCAGTTGTAGATGTTGACGGATCCACAGTAAATTTGACACAAACAAGACGCAGATATCCCAGACAACATAAGTCAAAAGTAGTAACTTGTCCAGTCTCAAGTGATGGTCCCCTTGTATCAGCCATTGTACATGGTAGAGTTTTAAAAGTTTTTCTTGACTCAGGTGCAAAAATTAATATTGTCAAGCCCTCAGCTCTTAGAGACATTGAGAGTAAGCACCCTACTATTTTAAAACAGTCACACATACCTTTTCTAAGTGGTATTTCAGGAAATAAAGTAAAAGTTCAGGGTGAAATTGACCTCCCACTCAAGTTCAATGATGTCACATTGTCTATAACATGTTTAGTTGTTGACATTATTCATTTTCCTGGAGACATTCTCTTAGGTCTGTACACCATGATTGATGAAAATATTGCATTGTTTCCCCATCGTTGGAACATAAGTATCAAAGACCATGTCATACCCTTGTGTAGCATGTATCGACAGGGCCACGAGTTCAATCTTCAATCAGATTATGTTAATTTTGTTGACACCCGCCTTGCAAGCGTAGGTTTGTCAGATCATTGTCGTGGTAGCATACCCGAGAAAACAGGCACTCGATTGAAGCATAGTAGTTGTGCAGTTGTTAAGGAGAATGAGTATCGGGACTTTCTGGAAGGGGACGCCCTAACGGATTCTCGTTGTCTCGCTCGCCTGGCAGCTTCCATCTCTGAAGTCAGTGGTTCCATGGCTACTGACACTGTGCTACACCCTCATTCTCTCACCAGAATAAGAGTTAAGGTTCAGGGAGTGCCTGAGTTGTCGGATGTGATTGCGGAAAGTGAAACATGTAAAGTGAATGGTACATTTGTTGAACCCTCCTGGCACACAGTGCAGGATGGTACTGTCACACTTTTTATCGCAAACACAAGTAATGCCGATATCCATCTCCAGTCTGGTACCCATGTTGTAGATTTTGCCCATTACTCGTTACCGGTGTGAGTTGTGGATGATGTCTCCATGGATCATACTGTTTGTACACTCACACCAGGAGAACAGGGATCTCAGCCAGAGGTGCAAGCGCAACACCTCAGTCCTACTGATTTTCCTGACTCTGTGGCTCAGCTTTTGAAAATTTTGAACAAGAATAGAGCTGTTGTTGCTCTACCAGGAGAAAAATTAGGTCTCACTCCTCTCATTACACATAAAATTCCCCTTGAACAAGGAACTACGCCTATTTATGTACCAGCTTACCGTGTTCCCCATTCTCAGAGAGCAGAAGCAGATAGACTTGTAGAAGAAATGTTACAGAGTGATGTAATTGAATCGAGTAATTCGCCATGGAACGCTCCATTGATTCTTGTACCAAAGCGAGATGGGACTTGGAGACCTGTAATCGATTATCGCAAGCTTAACAGAGTAACAATACCTGATCGTTTCCCACTTCCAGTTCTAAATGATTTGTTGCAAAGTATTGGTCGAAACAAAGTATTCTCAACGTTAGATTTGTTGCAGGGATTCTGGCAAATCCCTCTTGATGAGGAAAGTAAACAATTGACAGCCTTTAGTACTCCCAATGGTCATTTTCATTTCAAAAGAATGCCGTTTGGTTTGCGTAGTAGTCCAATAACCTTTTCACGGCTCATGACAAATCTATTTCGTAGATTGATAGGAAGTACGCTTCTAGTTTACCTTGATGATCTCATAATCATGTCGCAAGATGTTCAGACTCATTTCCAGAACCTTGAGAAAGTACTTGCAAAGCTCGCTGAAGCTAATTTAAAAATAAAACTTGCAAAATGTTCATTTTTAAAGCAAAAGATTAATTTCCTAGGTCATACAGTTACACCTTCGGGTATTACATTGAATGAATAAAAAATTATTGCTGCCCGTGATTTTCCAACACCTCGTACCGCAGAAGCCGTAAGACAGTTCACAGGTCTTGTAGGATTTTATCGTTCATTTATTGCTGGATTCTCTATTATAGCCGCTCCGCTTTACAAGTTGCAAAGAAAAGATGAACCCTTTGTTTGGGGAGAGGCCCAGGATCAGTCATTCAAAAAACTCAAAGCAGCCTTGATTTCGTCACCTGTCCTTAGGTACCCAGATTTTTCTAAACCTTTTACGTTGGTTACAGATGCTAGTGACATAGGTTTAGGTGCTGCATTACTTCAAACAGAAGGTCACAGAGATCACGCAATAGCTTATGCTAGCCGCACATTATCCAAAGAAGAGAAAAATTATAGTGCAACAGAACGAGAAGCCTTGGCAGTTGTCTGGGCACTTAAACATTTCAAGGATACAATTTATAATTACCCAGTTCATGTTCTTACAGATCACCAACCATTAATTCCCTTGTTCAAAAATAAGAATCCAGTTGGAAAGTTTGCTAGATATTTGCTCACAATTCAAGAATTCAATCCCACATTTGGATATATTCCAGGAAAGCAAAATGTTGTAGCCGATGCGTTTTCTCGACACGTAGCTGCGATTCAGTTAAATTACCCAGCATTAGATGCTACAGTAGTAGAAACGGAACAAAGACAAGACCCCATATGGGCACCCGTCATTAAATTTTTGACTAAGCAAGACACTCGCCCGATTCATAAACCGCCAGTACCATTGAAAGAACTAGTTATGCTGGACAATTTACTGTGTAGAGTAGTAAAGCTAGGGACAGCCCCGAGGAAATGTTGTCAGTTAGTTGTTCCAGCTGTCTTGGTACCAACTGTGTTAAAAATTATCCATGATGCTCCTGCAAGTGCACATCCAGGAAAGGATCGTACACTCCAACAAGGTTGATTGAAATATTTTTGGCCAAAAATGGCTAAGGAGATTGCTCATTATGTTGACAGATGTTTAACTTGTTTACAGCACAAGGGACATGTTTCAGGACCTAATCCAATTCAGGTGTACCCAGCAACTAAAGCTCCTTGGGAACGAATATCGATGGATTTATTGACAAATTTTGCGGAAACAGAGAAAGGGAACAAACATTTGCTTGTAATGGTCGATAATTTTTCACGGTTTTGCGAACTAGTTCCTATCCCGAACAAAACAGCAGAAACCATAGCCAGCGCATTCTATGACCAAATAATTTGTAGATATAGTATGCCTAAAGTAATCCTTTCAGATAATGGTCCAGAATTCAGTAATAGTATTCTAACTAGCTTGTGTGATTTATATAACATCAAAAAATGTAGCATCATGCCTTATAATCCGGCAAGTAATGGACTAGCTGAACGTACTAACAGGAAAGTGTTAGATGCCTTGAGAGTCACGTTGAATTTTGATAACAACAATTGGGATGATTTTATACCCTTAATTCAGTGTGCTATAAATTCTTCAATTAATGTTTCTACTGGTGACACACCTCACGCTATTCTTTATGGTACAGATAAGATCCTCCCTAATGAATTGATTAACGTACCTCCTACTCCCTTATATAACGTAGATGATTTTGTTCAAGTGAAGCGTAGACAAATGCAATTAGTATTCAAGAAAATACGAGAACAACTGTCCAAAGCAACAGCCGAGTTCACTCTAGCAAGGAATGCACGCGCTAAACCCAGTAAAATAACTATTGGATCTGTAGTAATGATACTTAACCAACACAGGTCTGGTCGTATGTACAAGTTACCTAAGAAATTTTTGGGTCCATATAAGGTAATCGAGCTTATTAAAGGTAACAAATACAGACTTAAGAACTTGTTAACAGGAGAGTATATAAATGAACATTTAGACCACATGAAGTTAGCTAAAATGACTGTTGACGAGACTGATGAGGAAGATGACAATGAACTTACCCAGACAGATACTCCTACTCGAACACCACCTTCTGTGGTTGACAGACCACTGGATGTTCAGCAACCCCATACTAGCAATTATAATCTTAGATCTAGACCTCTGGTTTCAACCGTGCACTCACCACATGTCCATTGGCTAGATGTTAACGAGGATATCTCTCAAGATGATAGTTTGTCGCATGAAGTTTCACCTGTTCCGGACCTTCAGTCAGAGCCAGAGTTGTATAGTGCTCTGGATGAGCAAGGTGTAGATATCCGCAGAATTTATAATTGAGTGCACTCTGCAGTTATTCTGTTGTTTTAAAAAAAAAAAAAAAAAAAAAAAAACTCATTTGCAGTATTTCTACCACATGTCTTATTATTACCATTATATATAATGTATAGTTTTTCTCAACTTTATTTGGTTATAAATTAGATGCCATTGTTAAGTCTACTACCATTTGTGTTTTTACAGTGCTTGTCATAGGAGTTATTATTGTTCTAGCAACCACATTGAGGCCAGTGAATCCTGACTGCTATCACGCAGATGTTAGTCTTCTTGATCCAGGTCTTGTATATGCTTGTAAATATATTGCACATTATATATATTGTACATTGGTCTTGTAAATATATTGTATTATTTCAGAAAAAAAAAAAAAAAAAAAAAAAAAAAAAAAAAAAAAAAAAATAATTATCTATCTTGAAATTCAATTGTGGTTGTTAGGTCAGAACTTTGTTCCATTAATGTAATAATTGTTTAATTTTGTATGGTTTTCAAGCACATGCCATTGACACATGTTAATAATTTTGTTTAGGCAATACCTTGAGTTGTATTGTTCATATCTGATCAGTAGACATACACATGTTCTTAATACTCTGGTTTAATCAAAGAATTGTTACCATGATTTTCACCTATTATGATGAATTTTTTTTTGGTGCATATATGCCGAGTTGTTAGTATTACGCACACCTGATCTTCTTTCAATGTTTTATTATGCAAATTTCACATGTAAGCCATTATTGAATGCCACCGAGGTCCTTTCAGCATCATTGTAACTATATAGCTAGCCAGAGCTTGTCGACAAGGGACGTCGACTTGGTAGCGTGTCCGAGCGGTGTTATACTCAAATTCTGTCAGTTGAAATGTAACCAATCACAGGCGAGTAGGCCTCTGACGTCTTGCCAGACAGAGGAGCATCAGGCATGCTCCCAGCAGCCTCAGTTATCCTCACAGACTCAGAGTAGAAGGACCTCGGCTAGGCAGATATATACCTTGCTATCTCAGTCAATAAATATATACAGAAGCGACTACTGTGTCTACCTTCTACCCGAAAAAGGCAAACAAATATATATATATATATATATATATATATATATATATATATATATATATATATATATATATATATATATATATATATACATATATATATATATATATGCAATTGACGATCACAAAACACTGATCATTTTATGCGGAAAATCCACAGAGAAATATGAAATGAGGTGAACGTTTCGGCTTGTTAAAGCCTTTGTCAACACCAGACTGACTAAGGAGAAGGGAGAAGGGGGAGGATATATAGGCCGACACCTGACCAACCCATCCCTAGGGTTGGTCAGGTGTAAATAACCAAAAACAGGTATAGCTTAGCTTAGAATGGTCAAAGAGGACTAAGCGGTCAGAGAATAAGATGAAAGATTAAAGAAAAGCCTCATGAACACACAATATATGAATATACAATTATAATGAGACATTGTAAGCCTCTCTATCAGAGTTGTTTCTTAAACTGTTGTGCAATATTATAACTTAAAAATGGATCAAGTTTGTACATTCCAGTACTAACATTAAGAAGATTTGGACACTGACTGATTAGAGCAGACTCAATCAAATTCCGTTCCACGAAATCCCCACAATTGGTAATGCTTTTTGCCCCATTCCAGTTAATATTGTGATCGCATAAACTCGTATGTAGATACAAAGTCAGTCTGTTTTTACAAAGTTTAGTCAGTCTGGTGTTGACAAAGGCTTTAACAAGCCGAAACGTTCACCTCATTTCATATTTCTCTGTGGATTTTCCGCATATATATATATATATATATATATATATATATATATATATATATATATATATATATATATATATATATATATATATATATATATATATATATATATGTCGTACCTAGTAGCCAGAACGCACTTCTCAGCCTACTATGCAAGGCCCGATTTGCCTAATAAGCCAAGTTTTCCTGAATTAATATATTTTCTCTAATTTTTTTCTTATGAAATGATAAAGCAACCCATTTCATTATGTATGAGGTCAATTTTTTTTATTGGAGTTAAAATTAACTTAGATATATGACCGAACTTAACCAACCCTACCTAACCTAACCTAACCTATCTTTATAGGTTAGGTTAGGTTAGGTAACTGAAAAAGTTAGGTTAGGTTAGGTAGGTTAGGTAGTCGAAAAACAATTAATTCATGAAAACTTGGCTTATTATGCAAATCGGGCCTTGCATAGTAGGCTGAGAAGGGAGTTCTGGCTACTAGGTACGACATATATATATATATATATATATATATATATATATATATATGTCGTACCTAGTAGCCAGAACGCACTTTTTGGGTTACTATGCAAGGCCCGATTTGCCTAATAAGTCAAGTTTTCTTGAATTTATATATTTTCTCTATTTTTTGTCTTATGAAATGATAAAGCGACCCATTTCATTATGTATGAGGTCAATTTTTTTTATTGGAGTTAAAAAATAACGTAGATATTTGACCGAACCTAACCAACCCTACCTAACCTAACCTAACCTATCTGTATAGGTTAGGTTAGGTTAGGTAGCCGAAAAAGTTAGGTTAGGTTAGGTTAGGTAGGTTAGGTAGTCGAAAAACAATTAATTCATGAAAACTTGGCTTATTAGGCAAATTGGGCCTTGCATAGTAGGCTGAGAAGTGCGTTCTGGCTACTAGGTACGACATATATATATATATATATATATATATATATATATATATATATATATATATATATAAATATATATATATATGTCGTACCTAATAGCCAGAACACACTTCTGAGCCTACTATGCAAGGCCCGATTTGCCTAATAAGCCAAGTTTTCATGAATTAATTGTTTTTCGACAACCTAACCTACCTAACCTAACCTAACCTAACTTTTTATGCTACCTAACCTAACCTAACCTATAAAGATAGGTTAGGTTAGGTTATATTGTCCTGGGGACCATTCAGGCTTGTTCGCATTTGTGTTCCTCACGTGTGCCCCAAAGAATGAGGTGATTTGGTAAAATGCTATGCCCAAGATTACTATCCGAGTGCCGGCGGTGGGGTGGCTCAAATAGCTTCGGCTATCACCTCATTATGTCCGGTCGTGATGGTCAAGTGGATTAAGGCGTCTTGTACATACCAGTTGCGTTGCTCCTGGGAGTATGGGTTCGAGTCACTTCTGGGGTGTGAGTTTTCAGTTGCATATTGTCCTGGGGACCATTCAGGCTTGTTCGCATTTGTGTTCCTCACGTGTGCCCCAAAGAATGAGGTGATTTGGTAAAATGCTATGCCCAAGATTACTATCCGAGTGCCAGCGGTGGGGTGGCTCAAATAGCTTCGGCTATCACCTCATTATGTCCGGTTGTGATGGTCAAGTGGATTAAGGCGTCTTGTACATACCAGTTGCGTTGCTCCTGGGAGTATGGGTTCGAGTCACTTCTGGGGTGTGAGTTTTCAGTTGCATATTGTCCTGGGGACCATTCAGGCTTGTTCGCATTTGTGTTCCTCACGTGTGCCCCAAAGAATGAGGTGATTTGGTAAAATGCTATGCCCAAGATTACTATCCGAGTGCCGGCGGTGGGGTGGCTCAAATAGCTTCGGCTATCACCTCATTATGTCCTGTCGTGATGGTCAAGTGGATTAAGGCATCTTGTACATACCAGTTGCGTTGCTCCTGGGAGTATGGGTTCGAGTCACTTCTGGGGTGTGAGTTTTCAGTTGCATATTGTCCTGGGGACCATTCAGGCTTGTTCACATTTGTGTTCCTCACGTGTGCCCCAAAGAATGAGGTGATTTGGTAAAATGCTATGCCCAAGATTACTATCCGAGTGCCGGCAGTGGGGTGGCTCAAATAGCTTCGGCTATCACCTCATTATGTCCGGTCGTGATGGTCAAGTGGATTAAGGCGTCTTGTACATACCAGTTGCGTTGCTCCTGGGAGTATGGGTTCGAGTCACTTCTGGGGTGTGAGTTTTCAGTTGCATATTGTCCTGGGGACCATTCAGGCTTGTTCGCATTTGTGTTCCTCACGTGTGCCCCAAAGAATGAGGTGATTTGGTAAAATGCTATGCCCAAGATTACTATCCGAGTGCCGGCGGTGGGGTGGCTCAAATAGCTTCGGCTATCACCTCATTATGTCCGGTCGTGATGGTCAAGTGGATTAAGGCGTCTTGTACATACCAGTTGCGTTGCTCCTGGGAGTATGGGTTCGAGTCACTTCTGGGGTGTGAGTTTTCAGTTATATATATATATATATATATATATATATATATATATATATATATATATATATATATATATATATATATATATATATATGTCGTACCTAGTAGCCAGAACATATATATATATATATATATATATATATATATATATATATATATATATATATATATATATATATATATATATATATATATATATATATATATATATATATATATATATATATATATATATCTATATATATATATATATATATATATATATATATATATATATATATATATATATATATATATATACAATCTTTGGACAACACCCACCAGTGAGACTCGAACCCAGAAAGCACAACTACCATCCAGTAGCTGCCATAACTAGTATGCTTTAACCCACTACACCATCAGAATTCTACAGAGTTCTTTGAAGAACTCTGTAGGGTAAGGTAGGTCCTAGTCAACAACGGCTTCTCCAATTGTTTCGTCGAAGACATCATAAGAAGGAAAGTGAAACGCCATGCAACCTCTGAAGAGACAACTAACACAACACCTATACCCCCTATTAGACTATTTTACAGGAACTTCTTTTCCACAGCTCATAAAACAGAGGAAAGCGTCCTGAAAGATATTGTTAATAGAAACGTTATCCCTACAGACAAAAATCAGAGGATACAACTGACGATTTACTATAAAACCAGAAAAACGGCTAGCCTACTCATGAGAAACTCTCCAGACACAAAGCAGAACGCTTTAAAAGAGACCAACGTCGTCTATGCCTTCAAATGCCCACTTGGGGACTGTAAGCTCCAAAAAACCCAGTATATGCAAGACAACAACATTTCTTTCTAGGCGTTTAACGATGCATAAACAACAGGGATCCATTAAGGAACATATAATCTCTTCCCACAACCAAACCATCGCCAGAGAAATCCTAGTAAACAACACAGAAATCATCGATAGATACATCGATAGCAGGCGGCTTGACGTTTGCGAGGCACTACACATTAAGAAGTCAACACCAGCAATCAACAGCCAATTAATGCACAACTATATTCTACCCACCTCAAGACTCCGCTCCAATATAGAAGCATCAAGAAATATGGACCAATAGGCTTTCTACAATCACTTCCATTTCAATACCCATTGTTTCGTGTTCTGTCTTGTGTTGATGAAATTAATACCCTATTAATGCCACCTCTTGTTCTGTCTTGTGTTGATGAAATTAATACCCTATTAATGCCACCTCTCCCCATCCACCTCACTCAAATGTAGATATAAACAAAACCGGAGATGTGTAAATTCTATTCAGTTGTGTATTTGTAAACTAAAAGTCTTTGAAAATGTAATAAGTTTTACGAAACGCGTTCGTGTCGCGTCAGACTAGAAATAAAAATGAATTTTGGAGAATTGATTTTTGAATTACCTTCAACAGTGAAAAGAAATATACGAAAGATTAAGAAAATTCGTGTTAGAATTATTAATCTTACTTTTTCGGTCATATTTAATAATATATGTCTACAGGAAAGACTGCTACCAAAATATACTAACATATATACATATATATATATATATATATATATATATATATATATATATATATATATATATATATATATATATATATCGTACCTAGTAGCCAGAACGCACTTCTCGGCCTACTATGCAAGGCCCGATTTGCCTAATAAGCCAAGTTTTCCTGAATTAATATATTTTCTCAAATTTTTGTCTTATGAAATGATAAAGCTACCCATTTCATTATGTATGAGGTCAATGTTTTGTTATTTTAGTTAAAATTAACGTAGATATATGACCGAACCTAACCAACCCTACCTAACCTAACCTAACCTATCTTTATAGGTTAGGTTAGGTTAGGTAGCCAAAAAAGCTAGGTTAGGTTAGGTCAGGTAGGTTAGGTAGTCGAAAAACAATTAATTCATGAAAACTTGGCTTATTAGGCAAATCGGGCCTTGCATAGTAGGCTGAGAAGAGCGTTCTGGCTACTAGGTACGACATATATATATATATATATATATATATATATATATATATATATATATATATATATATATATATATATATATATATATATATATATATATATATATATGTGTGTGTCGTACCTAGTAGCCAGAACGCACTTCTCAGCCTACAATGCAAGGCCCGATTTGCCTAATAAGCCAAGTTTTCCTGAATTAATATATTTTTTCTAATTTTTTTCTTATGAAATGATAAAGCTACCCATTTCATTATGTATGAGGTCAATTTTTTTTTATTGGAGGTAAAATTAACGTAGATATATGACCGAACCTAACCAACCCTACCTAACCTAACCTAACCTATCTTTATAGGTTAGGTTAGGTTAGGTAGCTGAAAAAGTTAGGTTAGGTTAGGTTAGGTAGGTTAGGTAGTCGAAAAACAATTAATTCATGAAAACTTGGCTTATTAGGCAAATCGGAGCTTACATAGTAGGCTGAGAAGTGCGTTCTGGCTACTAGGTACGACATATATATATATATATATATATATATATATATATATATATATATATATATATATATATATATATATATATATATATATATATACAGATTCACCAGTGTTTAGTGACAAAAAGGAAATTATCCAAGTGTTACGTGCCACATCAACCCTCCCCTCACCCCCTGAGTGTAGTGCCTCCCCCCACCCCCTGAGTGTAGTGCCCCCCCCACCACCCCCTGAGTGTAGTGTCTCCCGCTCGACCACTCAACCTGTGTAGTGTCTCCCCCCCCCCCCCCCCCCCCGTGTGGTGCAGTGTCTTCCGCTCCCCCGCCCCCACCTCCCACGATCAGGTGGTCGCGCCTTCCCTCCCCGGCCCCCCTCCCAGACCGGGCCAGCGCGCAGCCTCCCAACCCCCACCCACCACCTCCACGAGCCCACCCACCCCAGACATCTGCCCAGACATGACGCATAGTATAGGGGACAACCTCGTCCCCCCCAGCCAGGAGGGAGAGACAAATACTCCAGTGCAAGGTGACATTCACTTTACCTAAGGGGATGGCAGAAGAAGCCGCTACCAGCCAGCTCACCCCTCCCGAAGCCAATCAAAGGAGAGGCACATGCAGTGGTTGTGGGAACATCGTCAGCATCAACTCTGTCTCCAGAGTCATACGCCAGCATGGTGACTGTCCTGGGTCAGGGAGGCCTCCCGTGGGAGGAGGCAGCACTCAGGAGCCTGTTGCACCAGTACAAATCGCAACAGATTACATTGCAACAGACGACCTGCTAGAGGCAATTAAAGCAACGTCAACCAGGACACTCACCCACATCCCGAAGGCCTCTCGCCCTTTTGCTGCAGGGAAATAAACGGACCTCATCGCAAAAGTCAACAGAGGGTCAAATAACCTTGTTGCACCTGATACCATCAAAGCCTGGCACAATCTGTTACTTTTTGGCAATGCATGCTTAGGTGTACCAGACAGAGGAGGCAAGACACTGGCCTCATCCGTCAATAAAGCAATTAGGGATTTTCCGAGGGCTGACAACCTAGTGCGCCTCCCCAAACACACCAAACACCGCCGAGGCAGACCAAGTACGACAATCAGCGACAACAGAAAATTAGGTACCCAAGTCAGCAAGAAAATTGAAGAGGGCAATACAGTCGGGGCACTCAGGTTAATCACAAGTGAGGACAAAATTTTGCCCAGGGATGAAACCACAGCCCAAGCACTGAGAGAAAAACACCCCGTCAGGGCCGTAGGTGGACCTCCCCCACAGGTCAGGCTCGCCCCTAATCAGGAACCTCTCGTCCTCCGGGAGTCAGAGGTTTATAAAGCTATCGTTTCATTTCCCCCGGGCTCCTCAGGAGGCTACACAGGGGTAAGACCTCAACATGTGAAGGAAATGGTGAACCCTGTTCTTGGCCCAGCTGCAGAAGCGCTCCTGACAGAAATCACAACGTTTGTCAACAACTGCCTCGCCGGGTTAATCCCTGATGAAATCAAACCATTCTTATTTGGTGCATCCCTATGTGCCCTCAAAAAGAAGGGGGGAGGAATCAGACCCATTGCCGTTGGTAATACCCTTCGCCGCCTAGTTGCAAGGGCTGTTGTCAGAAGTATCCGAACGGAAGCAGCCACCATGCTGCAACCCAACCAGCTGGGGTTTGGAGTCCCCCAAGGCTGTGAAGCAGCGGCTCATGCTGCACGAGCCTACATTAGCTCTCTTACTGAAGACCAGGCAGTAGTAAAATTAGATTTTAAAAACGCTTTCAACTCGGTCAAAAGGGAAGCAATCCTCACTGCAGTCCAGGAACATTGCCCAAGCATTCTCCCGTTTGTGTCAGCAGGCTACAGCAAAGACTCAACCCTCCTGTTTGGCAAACATGAAGTCACCTCAGCAGAGGGAATTCAACAGGGTGACCCACTTGCACCGTTCCTCTTTTGCATAGCGGTTCGAGAAATTACAACCAGACTGTCCAGCGAGCTCAACATCTGGTTCCTGGATGATGGCACTCTGGCAGGCACACAAGATTCCCTGCTAGAAGACTTACAGCTGGTGAAGACACGGGGGGAGTCCGTGGGTCTCGTTCTTAGCCCCTCCAAGTGCGAAATTATTGCATCTAGTGAAGTAATCATTAGAGCAGTGAAATCAGTTCTACCAGAAGCCTCAGTCGTTAAACCTACCGACAGCACACTACTCGGAGCACCTCTGGGCCACAATGCCATTGCTGCAGTCCTTGACGAAAAGTTTAGAGACCTAAAGAGGATGGAAGAGAGAATTACATATATCTACGTTAATTTTAACTCCAATAAAAAAAATTTACCTCATACATAATGAAAGGGGTAGCTTTATCATTTCATAAGAAAAAAATTAGAGAAAATATATTAATTCATGAAAACTTGGCTTATTAGGCAAATCGGGCCTTGCATAGTAGGCTGAGAAGTGCGTTCTGGCTACTAGGTACGACATATATATATATATATATATATATATATATATATATATATATATATATATATATATATATATATATATATATATATATATATATATATATAAATATATATATATATATATATATATATATATATATATATTTATATATATATATATATATATATATCTATATATATATATATATATATATATATAATATATATATATATATATATTTATATATATATATATTTATATATATATATATATATATATATATATATATATATATATATATATATATTTATATATATATATATTTATATATATATATATATATATATATATATATATATATATATATATATATATATATATTGTCGGGGGTTCACTCTACTCGGGTGAGCAACAGTTATACTCAAGGTAACAGTTATACTCAAGGTCACTCACCGTAGCCCTGCGGGTCTTCACTCTATCCTCGCGGCGCCACTGTACGCCAGGAGGGTATCCCAGTCAATCCCAACCAGCCTCTGATCGAGAAGGAGTGGGAACACAACTCGTTCACTTAACTGTTGTATGCCCGCCCCAACAATAGGGCTTTACTATTAACCACAAGGTCGCCAACTGGTGTTTTCGGTGTCTAGTAACACATCAGTGGATTTGATGAATTGTGGTAACAGTGGCAAGGACACACTCAATAGATCTGATATCAGGCAGGTATTTACTTCTATCACTCTCTGCTTTCAGGTATTACATAGCCACAAGAAATATGGAGGGGATGATATAAACACAAATGTATTTTGTATTTTACTTAAAACTCATTCAAAGACATCACAAGGTCATATCAATAAGCAATCAGCTGTTTCAGGCGGGAGACGTTCGTTCCCACGTATAATATGCACTCACTAAGCTGGCAACACTCCCCCTCTCGTCAATGTCAGAATCAGCTGGCCGACTACCCCCCGCGCGAATGTTTATTGCTTGTTTCCTTGGCGTCCCGCGCTCTGTTTCTTTAAGTTCTCAAAGATCACTAGAAGTTCGAACACACCATATTTGCTACAATAGCACGTATTACTTCGCTACACTGATCTTGGGCTCAATCAAACATTTCCATATTAAATGTGACAATAATTCACTGTCATGGTATTACACACTGCCCTTCATTTAATGATAACTTATGAAGTATTTAACACTGGAGTTCTCAGTATTTCCTTTCGTGGGCGATAACACAATTAATCACTGCACACTTGAATGATTATTCAATACACGAGCATAGACATATATATATATATATATATATATATATATATATATATATATATATATATATATATATATATATATATATAGATGAATCAGACATCAATAATGGTAATAACATAGTTACTGGGCACATAGCCTAACTTCCAAATACTGGCATAATAATATATATATTTTCTCTCACTATATGATCACCTTAAAGTCTCATGAAAGACATTCTCAACACAGTAAATTCATCAATTTCTCCGGGTGCCTGCATACACCCATAATAATCGTAAATATCGTGAGTACTCTTTAAAGTACCACTCTGCACACTGCTGCCTTACTGTGACATAGGTGAGCCTTGCTCACGACATACAAAATACTCAGACTAAATAATATAGCTGACTAAAGGGGAATTGGGAGGGAAACTAGAATCACCTAATCCACCTATCCTTCGATGAGAGTTGAGTTGTAGCTCCTGGTCCTGGCTCCTGCCTCGTGTAGGGAACGCCCCCACACACACGCTGTCGTGTCCTCCAGGAACTCAATCAATGTCCCACCGTAAGCACGTCGTCTCCGTGCCTTTTCCCAGCAGGTCCGTGCTCCTCCTCGACTTCTTGTAGGGTTGGAGTCGGTCTCCCGGCCGTCGACTTCTCCTCCCAGCTACGGCTGCCTGCCTACGTCTCGGCTGCAGTCGTTCGGATTCCCAAATAGTTCTCTTCTTCCTCTGCTTCCCAGTGGCTCGGTTCAGCCACTACGCCGTCACAAATGGGTGAACTGCCTCAGACGTCGTATACGTCACTGCACAGACTTCACTTCTTCTTGCACAGTACCTGTCCTGGAGCACTTGTTGCTCAATATCCGTCGATTCCCTCTCTGGTTCGACACACGAACGAAGGAAGACCTCACAGAGTACTGGCAGACTTCGGGTGACGCGCAAAATCCACGGGAGTGGGAATCAACTGTCAAACTGACAGGACCTATCTTCGCACGTCCAACCTCCTTGACGTGTCGTGTCAGACTGGTTCCCTCACGGAGGATTGGTTCAGCAACTACGTCATCACTGTGGAGCTATCAGCCGTCGCATACGTCGCTGCCTAGGCTCCACTCTTGCACAACACCTGTTCCTGGAGCACTTGTTGCTCAATATTCTGTCAATTCCTTCTTCGGTTCAACACATGAACGATGGAAGACCCCACAGGTGTTGGCAGACCACGGGTGATGCGTAAATCCTCCGGAGTTGAGGTAAACTGTCCAACTGACAGGACCCCCCAGCGCATGTCCGACCTCCTTGACGTGCTGTCTTAGACTGATGGCGCCGGCGCGATGACCGGACCCCCCTTCCTTCGTGACGTCATATTCGCCACGGGAGGTTTTCATTGGCTCCCTGTGCCACGTCGCTGTCGGCGACCAATCTGGTGTCACTGACGTCACACAGTTTTGGCGGGGAAACAGGAGAGCCAGCGCCATCTTGGCTTCCTAAAGGGCCTAAACCACAGGCCAAAATACTCTTGTTTTATAAATTTCTCGGCACTCCGAGAACACTCCACTCTCCCACATATACCAAACTGATGCCTGCTACGTAGAGAACGCTCGGGTAAAGTGGACATGACTCTTACTGCAGGCGTGGGAGAAATATAAGGGGGGGAACACCGTTACATACCCCTCCCCTTAAAATAAGAGTCATGTCGGGTTAGTGCATACAGGATAGGGCATCTGCTACTACGTTGTCTTCCCATCGGATGAGTTTAATTTGCAACCAGTATTCCTGCCGCCAATGCGAAACGCTCCTTACATGTCCGTTGACCGTTCCCACGGTCACTCCTGATGTCCATTGTTCCTTCAGCATGGACAGAGGACCTTGCACCCCCTGTCCATACACCAGCTGGAAAGATGAGAAACCTACCGACTCCACCACTGTGTTATGCATGGCAAACAACGCAGGACATACTGCTTCATCACACTCAGTTCCCTGCTCTGTGCAGAACACTCTCATCGGCATGCCGTCCTGTACGTAACAATGAGTGGCCCTCTCAGGACCAACACGTCCCTCATTGGCCTCATGAATCAATTCGGGGAACTCTATCTGTTGCAGCTCTTCGAGACGAGTGCGGTCTACCCCTAGAGAACTGGTGAGGGTCACCTGCACCTCACCATCCGGGCTGCCTTCGCCCTCCACTCGTTCTCCGGGTCCCATGAAGAGGTGATCGATTTCCAGACTCTCGGACGTCTCCTCGTCAGCCCTATCAGATCCACACCCTCCGTGTCCTTCGCACTGCCTCGGCATCACAGCACAAACCGGGAACGCCGCCGTGGCGATTCCTTTCTCGTCCCCACAGGCGTCTAACACTCCACCTGTCTCCTCATAGTGCTCTATGCACTCCTCGCCTTTCGCGAGTTTCGGGAGGACATACCCTCCACATGCGTCGTTTCCCAAGATGACTTGTGCCTCCATCTTGGGCGTCGATGCACAGACCCCTACCACTAGCGTCAGGCAGCCATAATCAGAATTCAGAGTCACCTGGTGTAGGGGCATCTTCACTGGGCCTCCCACAGTGGTCACACTTGCCATCCCCACACTGGTACTCTCGTAACCCTCGGGGAACAGGGTTTCACTCACCAGGGTAAAATCTGCCCCAGTGTCTCTTAATATCTTCACCGGGATGGGGTCTGCGTCCTCTTCTCCCCACTCAGTACGGGTTCATCCCGCACCCACTCGGCCATCGGGTCCTCGACCCTCACGAAAGCAACGTTCCCTCACTGCTCAGGGTGTCTGCATTCCCGCGCGACATGTCCGAATATTCCGCAGTTGTAGCAGCGGACCCTTCTTCGGTGTATCTTCCTCGTGCCATTCATCGACTCCTCGGTTTCGGCAACAACTCTTGAGCTCTCAGCTTGGGACTTCTTTACCGGCTCCACAGCAGTCTTCGATCCTCTGTTGTCCCCACTCGAGAGGTGGGACTTGGGAGAACTCGCTCCTGTCCTCCATCTATCCGTCCTCCTATAATTCCTACCGTTTCCGGAGTATACGGGTGATCGGTGCTGTCCCTCTCGGCGTGGGCGTAAGGCTTCTTCCAGCATGTCGGCTCTGTCGGTTGCGGCTCTCAGGTCCTTTATGTCCGCCTCCTTTACTCTCACCCTGATATCAGGAGAGAGCACGGACATAAACTTCTCCATGACCATTAGCCCCTTGACCTCTTCAGCCGACCTCGCTTCTTCAGAGTCCAGCCGCTTAAGGAACTTCCTCTCCATGTCCCGCGCCGTCTCTGCATAAGATTTTCCTGGCGAACGGGTACATTCCCTGAATCTCTTCCTGAAACATTCCGGCGTGAGCTTGAAAGAATGGAGCACAGCTCTTTTTACAGCATCGTAGTTGGTGCATTCTTGGAAGTCAAGCATATTGTAGGCTTCACGAGCTTCACCGGTGAGCCTACCCTGAACCAGCTCCGCCCACTCCGCCCTCGGCCACATCTTCAAAGCAGCAACCCTTTCGAAGTGGTCGAAGAAACTTTCAGCTTCATTTGGTATAAAGACTGGCAGATCTCTCTCCCTCACTCGGCGGTCTTCCTGTTGCGGCGTAGCAGGTGCACCTAGTCCTAGTTCAGCTCGCTTCAGCTCCACCTGCTTGTTAGCTTCTATCTCCTGCTGTCTCAGCCTAAATTCTATCTCGTGCTGTTTCAACTGTGCTTCCCGCTCTTCACGCTTCAGGTGTGCTTCTCGCTCCTCACGCTTCAGCTGTGCTTCTCGCTCTTCTTCTTCCCTGCGCAGCTGTGCTTCTCGCTCTTCTTTGGGCCGCTGTACCTCTCGCTCTTCTTTGCGCTGCTGTGCCTCTCGCTCTTCTTTGCGCTGCTGTGCCTCTGCTTCTCGCTCTTCTTTGCGCTGCTGTGCCTCTCGCTCTTCTTTGCGCTGCTGTGCCTCTCGCTCTTCTTTGCGCTGCTGTGCTTCTTCTCTCCTCAGCTGCGCTTCTCGCTCTTCTCTGCGCTGCTGTGCTTCCAGCTGCAGCTTCATTATCTCCAGCTTAACGCTGCGCCTTCTGCCGCTAGATCCCTTGCTGCTTCCACCAATGCTCAGGTGTTCTCCCACACTGGCAGGTGTTTGCGGCCGTTCCCCCCCCCCAAAGCTTCGTCTCGTGCCCTGAGCTGTGCCATGATCTCCAGTCTTCTCTCTCCCACTCTGGAAGATCTCAGCTTTATCCCAAAATGGTCTGCTATTGCCTGTAACTGTGCCTTGGTGCACTCCTCCAGCACCTGCTCATCTCTAGTGTCAATGAACCTTGTTACTTTATCATCCTCCATCTTGTGCTATGAGTGATAACCTGTACCTGATACCTAATACCACTGCCAAGTACCACAACTGCAACCTTTATCTTGATCGTGATCCTGGCAAGGTCGCCAATGTCGGGGTTCACTCTACTCGGGTGAGCAACAGTTATACTCAAGGTCACTCACCGTAGCCCTGCGGGTCTTCACTCTATCCTCGCGGCGCCACTGTACGCCAGGAGAGTATCCCAGTCAATCCCTACCGGCCTCTGATCGAGAAGGAGTGGGAACACAACTCGTTCACTTAACTGTTGTATGCCCGCCCCAACAATAGGGCTTTACTATTAACCACAAGGTCGCCAACTGGTGTTTTCGGTGTCCAGTAACGCATCAGTGGATTTGTTGAATTGTGGTAACAGTGGCAAGGACACACTCAATAGATCTGATATCAGGCAGGTATTTACTTCTATCACTCTCTGCTTTCAGGTATTACATAGCCACAAGAAATATGGAGGGGATGATATAAACACAAATGTATTTTGTATTTTACTTAAAACTCATTCAAAGACATCACAAGGTCATATCAATAAGCAATCAGCTGTTTCAGGCGGGAGACGTTCGTTCCCACTTATAATATGCACTCACTAAGCTGGCAACCCCCCCCCCCTCGTCAATGTCAGAATCAGCTGGGCGACTACCCCCCCCCCCCCCCCCCGCGCGAATGTTTATTGCTTCTTTCCCTGGTGTCCCGCTCTCTGTTTCTTTAAGTTCTCAAAGATCACTAGAAGTTTGAACACACCATATTTGCGACAATAGCACGTATTACTTCGCTACACTGATCTTGGGCTCAATCAAACATTTCTATATTAAATGTGACAATAATTCACTGTCATGGTATTACACACTGCCCTTCATTTAATGATAACTTATGAAGTATTTAACACTGGAGTTCTCAGTATTTCCTTTCGTGGGCGATAACACAATTAATCACTGCACACATGAATGATTATTCAATACACGAGCATAGACATATATATATATATATATAGATGAATCAGACATCAATAATGGTAATAACATAGTTACTGGGCACATAGCCTAACTTCCAAATACTGGCATAATAATATATATATTTTCTCTCACTATATGATCACCTTAAAGTCTCATGAAAGACATTCTCAACACAGTAAATTCATCAATTTCTCCGGGTGCCTGCATACACCCATAATAATCGTAAATATCGTGAGTACTCTTTATAGTACCACTCTGCACACTGGTGCCTTACCGTGACATACGTGAGCCTTGCTCACGACATACAAAATACTCAGACTAAATAATATAGCTGACTAAAGGGGAATTGGGAGGGAAACTAGAATCACCTACTTCCACCTATCCTTCGATGAGAGTTGAGTTGTAGCTCCTGGTCCTGCCTCCTGCCTCGTGTAGGGAACGCCCCCACACATACGCTGTCATGTCCTCCAGGAACTCAATCAATGTCCCACCGTAAGCGCGTCGTCTCCGTGCCTTTTCCCAGCAGGTCCGTGCTCCTCCTCGACTTCTTGTAGGGTTGGAGTCGGTCTCCCGGCCGTCGACTTCTCCTCCCAGCTACGGCTGCCCGCCTACGTCTCGGCTGCAGTCGTTCGGATTCCCGAATAGTTCTCTTCTTCCTCTGCTTCCCAGTGGCTCGGTTCAGCCACTACGCCGTCACAAACGGGTGAACTGCCTCAGACGTCGTATACGTCACTGCACAGACTTCACTTCTTCTTGCACAGTACCTGTCCTGGATCACTTGTTGCTCAATATCCGTCGATTCCCTCTCTGGTTCGACACACGAACGAAGGAAGACCTCACAGAGTACTGGCAGACTTCGGGTGACGCGTAAAATCCACGGGAGCGGGAATCAACTGTCAAACTGACAGGATCAATCTTCGCACGTCCAACCTCCTTGACGTGTCGTGTCAGACTGATTCCCTCACGGAGGACTGGTTCAGCAACTACGTCATCACTGTGGAGCTATCAGTCGTCGCATACGTTGCTGCCTAGGCTCCACTCTTGCACAACACCTGTTCCTGGAGCACTTGTTGCTCAGTATTCTGTCAATTCCTTCTTCGGTTCAACACATGAACGAAGGAAGACCCCACAGGTGTTGGCAGACCACGGGTGATGCGTAAATCCTCCGGAGTCGGGGTAAACTGTCCAACTGACAGGACCCCCCAGCGCATGTCCGACCTCCTTGACGTGCTGTCTTAGACTGATGGTGCCAGCGCGGCGCGATGACTGGACCCCCATTTCCTTCGTGACGTCATATTCGCCACGGGAGGTTTTCATTGGCTCCCTGTGCCACGTCGCTGTCGGCGACCAATCTGGTGTCACTGACGTCACACAGTTTTGGCGAGGAAACATTAGAGCCAGCGCCATCTTGGCTTCCTAAAGGGCCTAAACCACAGACCAAAATACTCTTGTTTTATAAATTTCTCGGCACTCCGAGAACACTCCACTCTCCCACATATACCAAACTGATGCCTGCTACGTAGAGAACGCTCGGGTAAAGTGGACATGACTCTTACTGCAGGCGTGGGAGAAATATAAGGGGGGGAACACCGTCACAATATATATATATATATATATATATATATATATATATATATATATATATATATATATATATATATATATATATATATATATATATATATATATATATATATATATATATATATATGTGTCGTACCTAGTAGCCAGAACGCACTTCTCGGCCTACTATGCAAGGCCCGATTTGCCTAATAAGCCAAGTTCCCTCTGCTGAGGTGGCATCTACATATATTTATATGTAGATGCCACTATAATATATATATATATATATATATATATATATATATATATATATATATATATATTATATTATATATATATATATATATATATATATATATATATATATATATATATATATATATATATACATATATATATATACATATATATATATATATATATATATATATATATATATATATATATATATATATATATATATATATATATATATATATATATATATATATATATATATATATACGTTGCTGAGCCACAGCAACCTTCCCCTGTCTCCCAGTCCTCCCTCCCCCTTCCCCTCGTGCTCCCAATCATTCCTCACTCCCCTTCCCTTCATCCTCCGAACCATTCACCCCTTCTCCCATTGATTTGTCCTCCCCACCATCCCCAACTTCCCTGTCCCCTCGTCCTCCCTACTGTTACCCCCTTCCCCTGTTCCCTCGTCTCTCTCACCATCCCCCACTTTTGTCCCCCTTGCCCACGAAATGAAAAAAAAAATATTTTTTAAATAAACTATACTCATGAAATGAACGGTATGGTAAACAACACAACTCAATTCCAAGGCAATGTCACACAAAATAATTTAATAGAAATGAAAATATATCAAAATCTATTAAAATTCAATTTGTCAATGGAATAAGAAACATTGGAATGGAATCGTAACCTATTTAGTATAGCAAGCAACGTATTTGATGTAAGGATCAAGCTGGTGTATTTGATGTAAGAGTTGCTCTGACGTGCAACAGATGGCGCTGTTTCTTAAAAACAGAATGTTTTTACATGTCACAGGTGTGGCAACTATATTAAACTTAAGAAATGAACAGTATGGTAAACAACACAGCTCAGTTCCAAGGCAATGTCATACAAAATAATTTAATCAAAATTAAAATAAATGGAAATTTATGAAAATTCAATTTATCAATGAAATAGGAAACATTGAAATGGAATCGTACCATATATAGTTTAGCATGTGTTGGTCTTATGTGCAACAGATGGCGCTGTTTTTCAAAAACGCATGTTTTTACCTGTCACAGGGGTGGCATCTATATAATAGGTATATGAAAAGACGCGCCTATTCAAATGCAACGTTATGTCAAAATTTCAAAGCAATCAGTACAGAGATTGCGAAGATTTTCCTCACATGAAAAACACATGAAAAACACAGTTTTTCAGAAAAAACATGTTTTTAACCGTCACACACGTGACATCTATATAATCTATCTAACCTGGCTGGTTCCTGGCCGGATACAAATGGAACTTTGTGTGAAAATTTCAAAGCAATCGGCGAAGAACTTTCGGAGATAGCGATTTTGAACAAACGAACATTTCCATTTTTATTTATATAGATATATATAAATGTTTATATGAATAAATTGGTAAAAAGATGGGAAGATGGTAAGGTAGATGGATAGATACATGAAGAGAAGCATAGGGAGAATAATAGATGGATGGGTGGACAGTCGAATAGATAGATAGATGGATATATGGATGGCAAGATAAGTACATGGATGGATAGATGAATATATTTTTAAATAGTGGGATGGATAGATAGAGGGTTAGATAGATGGATAGGTAGACGGACAAATAGATGAACTATAGGTAATAGATGAATTTGAATAGCTAGGTGGATAGTTGGATTGATTAATATCAATCAGTGATCAGTGATTGATAGATAAGTAGATGGATAGGTAGAGAAATTAATAGATGAATCGATGCATAGGTAGTAAGATAGATAGACGAATAATTTGATGAAAAAATACATGGGAAAGATAATTCGGTGGATAGATGGGTAGAATGATGAGAAGGTGCATGGATAGATAGATTGAAAGATATTTGAATAGATAAATTAATAGATAGACAACTTGATGGATGCATTGGTTGAAGGCTGCACAGATGGATGGATGGAAAGATAGGTGGATGATTAGATGTTATATATATGTATAGATTGACAAAACGATGGATAGATGTATAGATGGTAAGATAGATGGATAGCTTCACATGAATAGGCATATGGAGAGAATGATAGATGGATAGATTCATGAATAGAAGTGTGCAGAGAATAATAGATAGATGGGTGGATAGTCGGATAAATTGATAGATGATATATGGATGGCAAGATAGGTACTTGGAAGGAGAGATGTATAGGATAGATAGATAGTTGGTTAGATAGATGGATAGGTAGACTGACATATAGATGAACTATAGATGATAGATGAATACAAATAGCTGGGTGGATAGATGGATGGATTGAAAGATGGATTGATAGATGAGTAGATGGATAGATGGAAGGATAAATGAATACATGATGGATTGTGGTTAGATAGATAGATGGTTAAATGGATGAATTGATAGATGAGTGAATAGATAAATAAAGATAGATGGATAGACAGATGGGAGACAGAGGCAACGCTGAGTGATCCCTATAGTTCATTCTACAGGAGAGAAGATTGCTTGTCTGTTAAAAGGTGGAGCCCACATGGTAGGGGCAAACCACTCCCAAATTGGGCGAGAGAATAGTCTGGGGAATTGGATGATCAAAAGCGTGGTCGGGGTCGCCACTTAGCAAACACAAAACGTTATTGCAACCTCCAAAAACTTTTCCAAAGAGTTGTGGGTATGACAAGCCATAAAAACGGTGCAGAATGCATTTGAGCAACTTTTAATCCAAAAATTATGGAAATATATATAAATATATATATATATATATATATATATATATATATATATATATATATATATATATATATATATATATATATATATATATATAATATAAATATATATAAATATATATATATATAAATATATATATATATATATATATATATATATATATATATATATATATATATATATATATATATAAATATATATATATATATATATATATATATATATATATATATATATATATATATATATATATATATATATGTGTGTGTGTGTGTGGGTGTGTGTGTGTGTGTGTGTGTATCACAAAAATAAACACGTGATTAAAAATGTGACAGTGTCAGATCACGAAGGAAAATTGAAACAGGAATTTCCTTAAGTACTTTGGTATATTTATACATCTTTAGAAGGAGTCAATAATACATGGATGGAGAATAATAGATGGATAAGTGCACAGTCGAATAGATAGATAAATGGATATATGGATGGCAAGATAAGTACATGGATGGATAGATGAATATATTTTTATTCTGAAGATGTATTAATATACGAAAGTACTTAAGGAAATTCCTGTTTCAATTTTCCTTTGTGGTCTGACACTGTCATATATATATATATATATATATATATATATGTCGTACCTAGTAGCCAGAACACACTTCTCAGCCTACTATGCAAGGCCCGATTTGCCTAATAAGCCAAGTTTTCCCGAATTAATATATTTTCTCTAATTTTTTTCTTATGAAATGATAAAGCTACCCATTTCAGTATGTATGAGGTCAATTTTTTTTATTGGAGTTAAAATTAACGTAGATATTTGACTGAACCTAACCAACCCTACCTAACCTAACCTAACCTATCTTTATAGGTTAGGTTAGGTTATGTAGCCGAAAAAGTTAGGTTAGTTTAGGTTAGGTAGGTTAGGTCGTCGAAA
>NC_091189.1:37104288-37184288 GCF_040958095.1 Procambarus clarkii | reverse complement strand
ACTAAGAAAGGCTTGTAGAGCCTCTAATCCTTGAGAGCTGACCGAGGTGCGTCCTCTCGCTTCCAAGGCCAGGTGAACTCTGACGTTGGCGCCGTCCGGGGCACTCGGTGACGTCACAGCGGGCCCTGATTGGTCGCCCGCGACCTAAGTAGGCCAATCCGCGATCGGCTAGTGTCCCTTCCAAAACGTCATATCTGCAGTAGGGGATACTCTTTCATTTTATATCAGGGCGCCAATTTTCCCTTACTTACAACTTATAATGTAACGTTCTCCCTTAACTGGTAGTCGGTCAGGTCGCCACATATATCAATAGACTCCCTGAACCTCAGAGAATCAGAAGGGAGAGCTGATATGACTCTTAAAGCGGGCAAACGAAAGAAATAGGAAAGGGCACCGTAACAATATATATACACACACACACACACATATATATATATATATATATATATATATATATATATATATATATATATATATATATATATATATATATATATATATATATATATATATATATATATATATATACATATATATATATATATACATATATATATATATATATATATATATATATATATATATGAACAAGCCAGAATGGTCCCCTGGACAATATGCAACTGAAAACTCACACCCCAGAAGTGACTCGAACCCATACTCCCAGAAGCAACGCAACTGGTATGTACAAGACGCCTTAATCCACTTGACCATAACGACCGGACAAAATGAGGTGATAGCCGAGGCTATTTGAACCACCCCACCGCCGGCACTCGGATAGTTATCTTGGGCATAGCATTTTACCAAATCACCTCATTCTTAGGGGCACACGTGAGGAACACAAATGCGAACAAGCCAGAATGGTCCCCTGGACAATATGCAACTGAAAACTCACACCCCAGAAGTGACTCGAACCCATACTCCCAGAAGCAACGCAACTGGTATGTACAAGACGCCTTAATCCACTTGACCATCACGACCGGACAAAATGAGGTGATAGCCGAGGCTATTTGAAGCACCCCACCGCCGGCACTCGGATAGTTATCTTGGGCATAGCATTTTACCAAATCACCTCATTCTTAGGGGCACACGTGAGGAACACAAATGCGAACAAGCCAGAATGGTCCCCTGGACAATATGCAACTGAAAACTCACACCCCAGAAGTGACTCGAACCCATACTCCCAGAAGCAACGCAACTGGTATGTACAAGACGCCTTAATCCACTTGACCATCACGACCGGACAAAATGAGGTGATAGCCGAGGCTATTTGAACCACCCCACCGCCGGCACTCGGATAGTTATCTTGGGCATAGCATTTTACCAAATCACCTCATTCTTAGGGGCACACGTGAGGAACACAAATGCGAACAAGCCAGAATGGTCCCCTGGACAATATGCAACTGAAAACTCACACCCCAGAAGTGACTCGAACCCATACTCCCAGAAGCAACGCAACTGGTATGTACAAGACACCTTAATCCACTTGACCATCACGACCGGACAAAATGAGGTGATAGCCGAGGCTATTTGAACCACCCCACCGCCGGCACTCGGATAGTTATCTTGGGCATAGCATTTTACCAAATCACCTCATTCTTAGGGGCACACGTGAGGAACACAAATGCGAACAAGCCAGAATGGTCCCCTGGACAATATGCAACTGAAAACTCACACCCCAGAAGTGACTCGAACCCATACTCCCAGAAGCAACGCAACTGGTATGTACAAGACGCCTTAATCCACTTGACCATAACGACCGGACAAAATGAGGTGATAGCCGAGGCTATTTGAACCACCCCACCGCCGGCACTCGGATAGTTATCTTGGGCATAGCATTTTACCAAATCACCTCATTCTTAGGGGCACACGTGAGGAACACAAATGCGAACAAGCCAGAATGGTCCCCTGGACAATATGCAACTGAAAACTCACACCCCAGAAGTGACTCGAACCCATACTCCCAGAAGCAACGCAACTGGTATGTACAAGACGCCTTAATCCACTTGACCATCACGACCGGACAAAATGAGGTGATAGCCGAGGCTATTTGAAGCACCCCACCGCCGGCACTCGGATAGTTATCTTGGGCATAGCATTTTACCAAATCACCTCATTCTTAGGGGCACACGTGAGGAACACAAATGCGAACAAGCCAGAATGGTCCCCTGGACAATATGCAACTGAAAACTCACACCCCAGAAGTGACTCGAACCCATACTCCCAGAAGCAACGCAACTGGTATGTACAAGACGCCTTAATCCACTTGACCATCACGACCGGACAAAATGAGGTGATAGCCGAGGCTATTTGAACCACCCCACCGCCGGCACTCGGATAGTTATCTTGGGCATAGCATTTTACCAAATCACCTCATTCTTAGGGGCACACGTGAGGAACACAAATGCGAACAAGCCAGAATGGTCCCCTGGACAATATGCAACTGAAAACTCACACCCCAGAAGTGACTCGAACCCATACTCCCAGAAGCAACGCAACTGGTATGTACAAGACACCTTAATCCACTTGACCATCACGACCGGACAAAATGAGGTGATAGCCGAGGCTATTTGAACCACCCCACCGCCGGCACTCGGATAGTTATCTTGGGCATAGCATTTTACCAAATCACCTCATTCTTAGGGGCACACGTGAGGAACACAAATGCGAACAAGCCAGAATGGTCCCCTGGACAATATGCAACTGAAAACTCACACCCCAGAAGTGACTCGAACCCATACTCCCAGAAGCAACGCAACTGGTATGTACAAGATGCCTTAATCCACTTGACCATCACGACCGGACAAAATGAGGTGATAGCCGAGGCTATTTGAACCACCCCACCGCCGGCACTCGGATAGTTATCTTGGGCATAGCATTTTACCAAATCACCTCATTCTTAGGGGCACACGTGAGGAACACAAATGCGAACAAGCCAGAATGGTCCCCTGGACAATATGCAACTGAAAACTCACACCCCAGAAGTGACTCGAACCCATACTCCCAGAAGCAACGCAACTGGTATGTACAAGACGCCTTAATCCACTTGACCATCACGACCGGACAAAATGAGGTGATAGCCGAGGCTATTTGAACCACCCCACCGCCGGCACTCGGATAGTTATCTTGGGCATAGCATTTTACCAAATCACCTCATTCTTAGGGGCACACGTGAGGAACACAAATGCGAACAAGCCAGAATGGTCCCCTGGACAATATGCAACTGAAAACTCACACCCCAGAAGTGACTCGAACCCATACTCCCAGAAGCAACGCAACTGGTATGTACAAGACGCCTTAATCCACTTGACCATCACGACCGGACAAAATGAGGTGATAGCCGAGGCTATTTGAACCACCCCACCGCCGGCACTCGGATAGTTATCTTGGGCATAGCATTTTACCAAATCACCTCATTCTTAGGGGCACACGTGAGGAACACAAATGCGAACAAGCCAGAATGGTCCCCTGGACAATATGCAACTGAAAACTCACACCCCAGAAGTGACTCGAACCCATACTCCCAGAAGCAACGCAACTGGTATGTACAAGACGCCTTAATCCACTTGACCATCACGACCGGACAAAATGAGGTGATAGCCGAGGCTATTTGAACCACCCCACCGCCGGCACTCGGATAGTTATCTTGGGCATAGCATTTTACCAAATCACCTCATTCTTAGGGGCACACGTGAGGAACACAAATGCGAACAAGCCAGAATGGTCCCCTGGACAATATGCAACTGAAAACTCACACCCCAGAAGTGACTCGAACCCATACTCCCAGAAGCAACGCAACTGGTATGTACAAGACGCCTTAATCCACTTGACCATCACGACCGGACAAAATGAGGTGATAGCCGAGGCTATTTGAACCACCCCACCGCCGGCACTCGGATAGTTATCTTGGGCATAGCATTTTACCAAATCACCTCATTCTTAGGGGCACACGTGAGGAACACAAATGCGAACAAGCCAGAATGGTCCCCTGGACAATATGCAACTGAAAACTCACACCCCAGAAGTGACTCGAACCCATACTCCCAGAAGCAACGCAACTGGTATGTACAAGACGCCTTAATCCACTTGACCATCACGACCGGACAAAATGAGGTGATAGCCGAGGCTATTTGAACCACCCCACCGCCGGCACTCGGATAGTTATCTTGGGCATAGCATTTTACCAAATCACCTCATTCTTAGGGGCACACGTGAGGAACACAAATGCGAACAAGCCAGAATGGTCCCCTGGACAATATGCAACTGAAAACTCACACCCCAGAAGTGACTCGAACCCATACTCCCAGAAGCAACGCAACTGGTATGTACAAGACGCCTTAATCCACTTGACCATCACGACCGGACAAAATGAGGTGATAGCCGAGGCTATTTGAACCACCCCACCGCCGGCACTCGGATAGTTATCTTGGGCATAGCATTTTACCAAATCACCTCATTCTTAGGGGCACACGTGAGGAACACAAATGCGAACAAGCCAGAATGGTCCCCTGGACAATATGCAACTGAAAACTCACACCCCAGAAGTGACTCGAACCCATACTCCCAGAAGCAACGCAACTGGTATGTACAAGACGCCTTAATCCACTTGACCATCACGACCGGACAAAATGAGGTGATAGCCGAGGCTATTTGAACCACCACCACCGCCGGCACTCTGGATTAAGGCGTCTTGTACATACCAGTTGCGTTGCTTCTGGGAGTATGGGTTCGAGTCACTTCTGGGGTGTGAGTTTTCAGTTGCATATTGTCCAGGGGACCATTCTGGCTTGTTCGCATTTGTGTTCCTGACGTGTGCCCCTAAGAATGAGGTGATTTGGTAAAATGCTATGCCCAAGATAACTATCCGAGTGCCTGCGGTGGGGTGGTTCAAATAGCCTCGGCTATCACCTCATTATGTCCGGTCGTGATGGTCAAGTGGATTAAGGCGTCTTGTACATACCAGTTGCGTGGCTCCTGGGAGTATGGGTTCGAGTCACTTCTGGGGTGTGAGTTTTCAGTTGCATATTGTCCTGGGGACCATTCAGGCTTGTTCGCATTTATATACATATATATATATATATATATATATATATATATATATATATATATATATATATATATATATATATATATATTTATATATATATATATATATATATATATATATTATATATATATATATATATATATATATATATATATATATATATATATATATATATATATATATATATATATATATATATATATATCTGAAATCTCACACCCCAGAAGTGACTCGAACCCATACTGCCAGGAGCAACGCGACTGGTATGTACAGGGACCCCTTAATCCGCTTGATTATCACGACCGGACAAAAGGAAGTGATAGCCGAAGCTATTTGAACCACTTCCTGCCGGCACTCGGATGGTAATCTTGGGCATAGCATTTTATCAAATCACCTCATTCTTTAGGGCACACGTGAGGAACACAAATGCAAACAAGCCTGAATGGTCCCCAGGACTATATGCAACTGAAAACTCGCACCCCAGAAGTGACTCGAACCCATACCACCAGGAGCAATGCAACTGGTATGTACAGGGACACCTTAATCCGCTTGACCATCACGACCGGACAAAAGGTAATGATAGCCGAGAGAGTCCCACACTCTCTCACAGGAGGGCCTCTTCACCACGCCGGCGCCTCTTCTTCACTGTCCTGCCATCCATACACACTGTCCCCTCTGACAGTCCTGGACACAAGCTGCCTTGCAGCCTATCCTACTACTAAAGTATTAATGTCCTATTGCCACGTACATAAGTAACTATTGTGGCCTAACTAGCCTACTCACACAAGGGGTAATGGGAGGGAAATGATCTACCTTACATTCCTGGCGCACGAAGCCTGTCCCTCGATGGTGTGAGGTTCCCACGCTTCCTGAGTCGATCCTTGACAATCCAGGACGTTCCACAGGTCCTCAGGTGTCGTGGAGCCTTCGCGTCGCCGCCGTTCCGTTATACATATATATATATATATATACATATATATACATATATATATATATATATATATATATATATATATATATATATATATATATATATATATATATATATATATATATATATATATATATATATATAACTGAAAACTCACACCCCAGAAGAGACTCGAACCCATACTCCCAGAAGCAACGCAACTGGTATGTACAAGACGCCTTAATCCACTTGACCATCACGACCGGACATAATGAGGTGATAGCCGAGGCTATTTGAACCACCCCACCGCCGGCACTCGGATAGTAATCTTGGGCATAGCATTTTACCAAATCATCTCATTCTTTGGGGCACACGTGAGGAACACAAATGCGAACAAGCCTGAATGGTCCCCAGGACAATATGCAACTGAAAACTCACACCCCAGAAGTGACTCGAACCCATACTCCCAGAAGCAACGCAACTGGTATGTACAAGACGCTTTAATCCACTTGACCATCACGACCGGACATAATGAGGTGATAGCCGAGGCTATTTGAACCACCCCACCGCCGGCACTCGGATAGTAATCTTGGGCATAGCATTTTACCAAATCACCTCATTCTTTGGGGCACACGTGAGGAACACAAATGCGAACAAGCCTGAATGGTCCCCAGGACAATATGCAACTGAAAACTCACACCCCAGAAGTGACTCGAACCCATACTCCCAGAAGCAACGCAACTGGTATGTACAAGACGCCTTAATCCACTTGACCATCACGACCGGACATAATGAGGTGATAGCCGAGGCTATTTGAACCACCCCACCGCCGGCACTCAGATAGTAATCTTGGGCATAGCATTTTACCAAATCACCTCATTCTTTGGGGCACACGTGAGGAACACAAATGCGAACAAACCTGAATGGTCCCCAGGACAATATGCAACTGAAAACTCACACCCCAGAAGTGACTCGAACCCATACTCCCAGAAGCAACGCAACTGGTATGTACAAGACGCCTTAATCCACTTGACCATCACGACCGGACATAATGAGGTGATAGCCGAGGCTATTTGAACCACCCCACCGCCGGCACTCGGATAGTAATCTTGGGCATAGCATTTTACCAAATCACCTCATTCTTTGGGGCACACGTGAGGAACACAAATGCGAACAAGCCTGAATGGTCCCCAGGACAATATGCAACTGAAAACTCACACCCCAGAAGTGACTCGAACCCATACTCCCAGAAGCAACGCAACTGGTATGTACAAGACGCCTTAATCCACTTGACCATCACGACCGGACATAATGAGGTGATAGCCGAGGCTATTTGAACCACCCCACCGCCGGCACTCGGATAGTAATCTTGGGCATAGCATTTTACCAAATCACCTCATTCTTTGGGGCACACGTGAGGAACACAAATGCGAACAAGCCTGAATGGTCCCCAGGACAATATGCAACTGAAAACTCACACCCCAGAAGTGACTCGAACCCATACTCCCAGAAGCAACGCAACTGGTATGTACAAGACGCCTTAATCCACTTGACCATCACGACCGGACATAATGAGGTGATAGCCGAGGCTATTTGAACCACCCCACCGCCGGCACTCGGATAGTAATCTTGGGCATAGCATTTTACCAAATCACCTCATTCTGCTATGCTATCGGTAAAATGCTATGCCCAAGATTACTATCCGAGTGCCGGCGGTGGGGTGGTTCAAATAGCCTCGGCTATCACCTCATTATGTCCGGTCGTGATGGTCAAGTGGATTAAGGCGTCTTGTACATACCAGTTGCGTTGCTTCTGGGAGTATGGGTTCGAGTCACTTCTGGGGTGTGAGTTTTCAGTTGCATATTGTCCTGGGGACCATTCAGGCTTGTTCGCATTTGTGTTCCTCACGTGTGCCCCAAAGAATGAGGTGATTTGGTAAAATGCTATGCCCAAGATTACTATCCGAGTACCGGCGGTGGGGTGGTTCAAATAGCCTCGGCTATCACCTCATTATGTCCGGTCGTGATGGTCAAGTGGATTAAGGCGTCTTGTACATACCAGTTGCGTTGCTTCTGGGAGTATGGGTTCGAGTCACTTCTGGGGTGTGAGTTTTCAGTTGCATATTGTCCTGGGGACCATTCAGGCTTGTTCGCATTTGTGTTCCTCACGTGTGCCCCAAAGAATGAGGTGATTTGGTAAAATGCTATGCCCAAGATTACTATCCGAGTGCCGGCGGTGGGGTGGTTCAAATAGCCTCGGCTATCACCTCATTATGTCCGGTCGTGATGGTCAAGTGGATTAAGGCGTCTTGTACATACCAGTTGCGTTGCTTCTGGGAGTATGGGTTCGAGTCACTTCTGGGGTGTGAGTTTTCAGTTGCATATTGTCCTGGGGACCATTCAGGCTTGTTCGCATTTGTGTTCCTCACGTGTGCCCCAAAGAATGAGGTGATTTGGTAAAATGCTATGCCCAAGATTACTATCCGAGTGCCGGCGGTGGGGTGGTTCAAATAGCCTCGGCTATCACCTCATTATGTCCGGTCGTGATGGTCAAGTGGATTAAGGCGTCTTGTACATACCAGTTGCGTTGCTTCTGGGAGTATGGGTTCGAGTCACTTCTGGGGTGTGAGTTTTCAGTTGCATATTGTCCTGGGGACCATTCAGGCTTGTTCGCATTTGTGTTCCTCACGTGTGCCCCAAAGAATGAGGTGATTTAATAAAATGCTATGCCCAAGATTACCATCCGAGTGCCGGCGGGAAAGTGGTTCAAATAGCTTCGGCTATCACTTCCTTTTGTTCGTTGGTTAGGTAGGGTTGGTTAGGTTCGGTCATATATCTGCGTTAATTTTAACTCCAATAAAAAAAATTGACCTCTTACATAATGAAATGGGTTGCTTTATCATTTCATAAGAAAAAAATTTGAGAAAATATATTAATTCATGAAAACTTGGCTTATTAGGCAAATCGGGCCTTGCATTGTAGGCTGAAAACTGAGTTCTGGCTACTAGGTACGACATATATATATATATATATATATATATATATATATATATATATATATATATATATATATATATATATATATATATATATATATATATATATATATATATATATATATATATATATATATATATATATATATATATATATATATTAAAATAGACGAATATCTGGCGAAAATGAACCTCATACTCTCTGACCAAACTAAGTTCCAAAGGGTAACGAAGGACACTACAGCTGAATTGAAAGCAAAGGTCAACAAACTGATCGAAACTGTGAACGCCAAGAAATCCGGACTCCACCTGCCAAAGATCATTGGGGAATATAAACCTGGATATGCGTATGGAAATGTCAAGACACACAAGCCTGGAAACCCACTTCGGCCAATCATTAGCAAGATACCCACACCCACGTACAGACTGGCGACTCAATGGCCTGCTGACTCCTTATGTTCCTTGCGCCTTCAGCCTGAAGTCTCCAAAGGAATTTGTTGACTTACTGCGGGGCACACGGGCCAGAGGGATAAGAGCCTCGTTGGACGTAGAATCGCTGTTTACCAACGTACCTGTGGACGAGACAATCGGGATGATAGCCGACAGAGTGTATCGTGATCCAGCCTGTACTCCTCTTGACATACCAGAAAATATTCTGAGGAAACTACTCCAAGCTTGTACTAAAGAGGCACCCTTCTTGAGCCCGGATGGGCACATGTATAAGCAAGTAGATGGGGTCGCCATGGGATCTCCCCTAGGTGTCCTGTTTGCAAACTTCTACATGGGTACCATCGAGCAAAAAGTCTTAGTCGACATGAACTTGAAACCGGCCATATACTGCAGGTATGTTGACGACATTTTTACACAGGTACCTGATGTCAGACATCTGCTGGAGCTGAAGGAGGCATTTGAGCAGAGTTCCGTGCTGCGTTTCACTTACGAGATGGAAAAGGATGGGAAGCTGCCCTTTCTAGATGTAACAGTCATGGAAAAGAGCGGAGGTTACCACACTGCAGTCTACACTAAGGAAACGAACATAGGAATGTGCCTAAATGCCAACAGCGACTGCCCAGACAGGTACAAGAGGAGTGTTGTTAACGCATATGTCGAACGTGCTCTCAGCCACAGCTCAGAATGGAAGCAAGTCGACGAAGAACTCTGTAGGGTAAGGCAGGTCCTAGTCAACAACGGCTTCTGCAATGGTTTCATCGAAGACATCATAAGAAGGAAAGTGAAACGCCATGCAACCTCTGAAGAGACAACTAACACAGCACCCATACCCCCTATTAGACTATTTTACAGGAACTTCTTTTCCACAGCTCATACAACGGAGGAAAGGGTCCTGAAAGATATTGTTAATAGAAACGTTATCCCTACAGACAAAAATCAGAGGATACAACTGACGATTTACTATAAAAACAGAAAAACGGCCAGCCTACTCATGAGAAACTCTCCAGACACAAAGCAGAACGCTTTGAAAGAGACCAACGTCGTCTATGCCTTCAAATGCCCACTTGGGGACTGTAAGCTCCAAAAAACCCAGTATATAGGCAAGACAACAACATCTCTTTCTAGGCGTTTAACGATGCATAAGCAACAGGGCTCCATTAAGGAACATATAATCTCTTCCCACAACCAAACCATCGCCAGAGAAATCCTAGTAAACAACACAGAAATCATCGATACATACAGCGATAGCAGACGGCTTGACGTTTGCAAGGCACTGCACATTAAGAAGTCAACACCAGCAATCAACAGCCAATTAATGCACAACTATATTCTACCCACCTCAAGACTCCGCTCCAATATAGAAGCATCAAGAAATATGGACCAATAGGCTTTCTACAATCACTTCCATTTCAATACCCATTGTTTCGTGTTCTGTCTTGTGTTGATGAAATTAATACCCTATTAAATACCACCTCACCCCATCCACCTCACTCAAATGTAGATATAAACAAATCGGAGATATGTAAGTTCTATTCAGTTGTGTATGTGTAAAGTCTTTGAAAATGTAATAAGATTTACGAAACGCTCTCAAGTGTCGCGTCAGACTAGAAATAAAAATGAATTTTGGAGAATTGATTTTTGAATTACCTCCAACAGTGAAAAGAAATGTACGAAAGATTGAGAAAATTCGTGTTAGAATTATTAATCTTACTTTTTCGGTCATATTTAATAATATATGTCTACAGGAAAGACTGCTACCAAAATATACTAATATATATATATATATATATATATATGTATATATATATATATATATATATATATATATATATATATATATATATATATATATATATATATATATATATATATATATATATATATATATACATATATATATATATATATATATATATATATATATATATATATATATATATACATATATATAAATATATATATATATATATATAAATATATATATATATATATATATATATATATATATATATATATATATATATATATATATATATATATATATATATATATATATACAATTGAGGATCACAAAACACTGATCATTTTATGCGGAAAATCCACAGAGAAATATGAAATGAGGTGAACGTTTCGGCTCTGTTAAAGCCTTTGTCAACACCAGACTGACGACAAAGGTCAGTCTGGTGTTGACAAAGGCTTTAACAAAGCCGAAACGTTCACCTCATTTCATATTTCTCTGTGGATTTTCTGCATATATATATATATGTGTGTATATCACGAAAATAAACACGTGATTAAGAATGTGACAATGTCACACCACCGAGGAAAAATGAAACAGGAAATTTCCTTAAGTACTTTCGTATTATTAATCTTACTTTTTCGGTCATATTTAATAACATATGTCTACAGGAAAGACTGCTACCAAAATATACTAATATATATATATATATATATATATATATATATATATATATATATATATATATATATATATATATATATATATATATATATATATATATATATATATATATATATATATATATATATATATATATATATATATATGTATGTCGTACCTAGTAGCCAGAATGCACTTCTCAGTTACAATGTGTTTGCCCCATTCCAGTTAATATTTTGATCGCATAAACTCGTATGTAGATACAATGCATTAGACGTTTGGGCAGTTCTAACACTATAAGCATGTTGTGACAACCGCAATTGTAAGGACTTTCCTGTTTGTCCAAGGTACACAGAATCACAATCATTGCAGGGAATCGAATACACACAACCTGCTGTATCAGGGGAGTTTTTTATTAAATTGGATTTGATCGTACTATTAGTGAACACCAAATTTATATTAAGTTTCTTAAAAATCAGAGACAATTTTTCAAGTCCACTCGCATAAGGTACCACCAATGAGTTAATAATTTTTGGTTTCGCCTTAGGGACGTCATTATAAAACGTACGCTTGGCTTGTACAAACGAGAAATCCAAAAACCTCTTAGGATACTGTAAACTCTTCCCAATTTCATATATTTTAGCAATCTCTTCATCAAAAAACTCAGGGCTGCAAACCCTCAAGGCTCGTAGAAACATTCCTGAAAATACTGCCTGTTTAACTTTACTATGATGATTCGAATAAAAATGAGCATACGACCCCACGTTGGTAGGTTTCCTATACACATTAAATTTGAACTTTCTAGTGACTCTATGAATCATAATGTCCAAAAACGGAAGAGTACCATTCTCCTCAGTCTTCTCCGTCGACTATGCAAGGCCCAATTTGCCTCCTCCTCTTAGGGAGGGGAGAGAGAGGCAGTAGTAGTGGTGGAGGAAGAGGATGGGAGGGAGAGGCAGTAGTAGTGGTGGGGAAGGAGGAGGGGAGAGAGAGGCAGTGCAGTAGTAGTGGTGGAGGAGGAGGATGAGGGGAGGGAGAGGCAGTAGTAGTGGTGGAGGAGGGGAGAGAGAGGCAGTATTAGTACTGGAGGAGGAGAAGGAGGGGAGGGAGAGGCAGTAGTAGTGTTGGAGGAGGAAGAGGCAGTAGTAGTGATTAAGGAAGAGGAGAGGAGGGAGAGGCAGTAGTGGAAGTGGAGGAGGAGGAGGGGAGGAAGAAGAAGTAGTAGTGGAGGAGGAGGAGTGGAGGGAGAGGCAGTAGTAGTGGTGATGGAGGGAGAGGCAGTAGTAGTGGTGGAGGAGGAGGGGAGAGAGAGGCAGTAGTAGTGGTGGAGGAGGAGGAGGGGAGTGTATGACAGTAGTTGTGGTGGTGGAGGAGGAGGGGAAGGAGAGGTAATAGTAGTGGTGATGGAGGAGGAGGAGGGGAGAGAGAGGCAGTATTAGTGGTGGAGGTGAAGGAGGGGAGGGAGAGGCAGTAGTAGTGGTGGTGGAGGAGTTGGGGAGGGAGAGGCAGTAGTAGTGATGGTGGAGGAGGGGAGGGAGAGGCAGTAGTAGTGGTGGTGGAGGAGGGGAGGGAGAGGCAGTAGTGGTGGTGGAGGAGGAGAGGGAGGGGAGGGAGAGGCAGTAGTGTTGGAGGAGGAGGATGGGAGGGAGAGGCAGTAGTAGTGGTGGAGAAGGAGGAGGAGGAGGGGAGTGAGAGACAGTAGTAGTGGTGGTGGAGGAGGGGAGGGAGAGGCAGTAGTAGTGGAGGTGGAGGAGGAGGGGAGGGAGAGGCAGTAGTAGTGGTGATGGAGGAGTTGGGGAGGGAGAGGCAGTAGTAGTGGTGGAGGAGGAGGAAGGGAGCGGCAGTAGTAGTGGTGGAGGAGGAGGGAAATGAGAGGCAGTAGTAGTGGTGATGGAGGAGAAGGGGAGGAAGAGGCAGTAGTGTTGGAGGAGGAGGATGGGAGGGAGAGGCAGTAATAGTGGTGGTGGAGGAGGACGGGAGGGAGAGGCAGCAGTAATGGTGGTGGAGGAAGAGGGGAGGGAGAGGCAGTAGTAGTGGTGGAGGAGGAGGAGGGAAGGGCGAGGCAGTAGTAGTGGTGGTGAAGAAAAGGGAGAGACAATAGTAGTAGTGGTGGAGTAAATAAATCCATATTATATATAGGCTTATCTCAGTTTAGGATTATATTCAGCTTAGGAAGTATTCAGATAGGAAGGATACATATAATCAATTTTGTGAAATAATTGATTAAATGAATGAAGTTTATTGTGTGTAGTGAATTTCCCACCCATTTCAATTTTCCTTGTGTTTTTTGTTTGTTGAGTAAACTCCAGTGAACTTTACAAACATCCCTCAGTCTACTTAATATATATTATAATCCCTTTTGTAACTTAGTTAATTTCACTCTTTTAAAGGAATCTTATCCCTCCTTTTAGATAATTTTGGATCCACTTTCGGGGATTATGCCTAATTGACAGTTTCCTTCTTCATCGTCAATTGGGGGAATTATTTAGTGGGTTTTATGAATACAGTGATGGCTGCGTTCTCCAAGTTTTGCAGTGTAGTATAGAAAGTACCGTGTTCTCGTGTCGTGATATCTAAACAATCAAACGTTTTAGATTCGAGGAGTTGGACTGAAGGTTACAATAATTAAGAACATTTCTAATAATAACGACCAGCATTTAACCAGATAAGTGAGGTTAAATGTTGACTTCCGTTACACTGCCACACCTTCCCCCAACACCTCCACACCGTCACCGCCTTCCCCCAACACCTCCACACCTTCACCACCTTCCTTTAACACCTCCACACCTTCACACTCTTCCTCCAGCACGACACCTTCCTTCAACACAACCACAACGTCGTCCAACACCTCAACACCTTCACCAACATTCTTCAACACGAAACATTCCTCCAACACCACTACACCTTCCTCAGATTCTTCCACACCTTTCTCCAGCACTACCACACATTCCTTCAACACAACCACACGTTTCTCCAACAGTAACACCTTCCTCGAACACCACTAAAACTTCATCCACCACCTCCACCTCCCACCAACATCTCAACACCTTTACAAACTTCCTCCAAAACCTTCTCAACCTTCCTCCAACACTATCTATCTCCAACATCTTCACAACCTTCCTCCAATACTACCAGACCTTCCTGCAACACCACCACACCTTTCTCCAACACCACCACACCTTCCTCCAACACCTCCACACCTTCCTCCAACACCATGACTACTTCTGTCAAAACCTTCCCACCTTCCTCCAACACTATCTTTCTCCAACATCCTCACCAGCTTCCCCAACACAATACCTTCCCCCAACACCTCCACAACACACCTTCCTCCAACACCTCCAAACCCTCCTCCAACCTTCTTGAAACACCACACCCTCCTCCAACATATTCACCACCTTCCTCCAACACCAAACTTTCTACAAACATCACTATATCTTCATCCAACACGACCAGCCCTTCCTCCAACACCATCCTCCAGCACCAATACACCTTCCACCATGTTCACCATACCTTTCTCCAACACCTCCACACCTTCCTTCAACGCCACCACACTTTCCATCAACACCAATACACCTTCCTCCAATTCCATAACTCCTTCCTCTAACAACTTCCTCCAACACTATTTTCTGATAACACCCTCACCACCTTCCTCCAGCACCACCTCACATTCCTCCAACATTAACACACCTTCCTCCATCATCGCCACACTTAACTCCAACAGTACCACATCTTCCGCCATCACCACCACACCTTTCTCCAACACCACCACACCTTCCACCAACACTACCACACCTTCTTCCAACACCACCTCTCATTCCTCCAACACCTCAACACATTCATTACGTTCTTCCAACACCTTCCTCTAACGTCATCTATCTCCAACCCCTTCACCACCTTCCTCCAACACCAAACCTTCCACAAACATCATCACTCCCTCCTCAAGCACCACCACACCCTTATTCTGCACCATCACACCCTCCAACACCACCACAGTAGTGGAAACCAGGACTATGCAAGTCCGTTTTTTTATTTTTGACGGACGGGCATAGTCCGGGGGGTGTTTTCATATTTTTGGCTGGGACGGTCATAGTATAGGGGGTATTCTCAATTTTTTTCCCAGACGGAAGGGCATTGCATAGTTTTTTTTCAATTTTTTCCAACACATGAACATAGCCTAGGTGATCTTTTCATATCATTTATCAATCTCTCCCTTCAATCATATATAATTTTCCAAAATGGGAATTAAAAGGTTCCCTCCTATTCCCAGCCATTATGCTCAAGGGGGATTAAAAGACATAATTCCGTCCGGGTACATTTTCATTACCTCGGTGAACCTGCACAGACATTGCTAATGGTCAATGACATCATCCAGTCTTCATCTAACTTGTATAAGACTGTGTTTCTGGTATGGTATATTTTTTACATTTTCAATATTTACATCTAAGAGATTAAACGGTCGCCCTCCGTCCAGGTATATATTCGTTACCCCGGCCAGTGATTATTCCGTCACCATAGCAACCAGCACAGTTACATTCATCTTCCCACATTAAGGCCGTTTTCCTTATTGATGTATTCCCATACTGTTTTCCATTTTCAAAGGATCATTTTCTATCTAAGAGTGCATATTGAACATAAGAAATGAAATTGCAGAATGCCTTTACAAGATCTCCTATTTACTTCCAGTCAATGTTAACCAAAACATCAACTGCCACTATTAGATGAACTGCAGTAGGTCTATTCCCTATTAATATCCTCTTTCAATAATAACACCCAATTAATATTCAGTAGGTCCTATTCGCCCACTTCCCTTTATTTATCTGAAAGCTTTATATTTATAGTGTTCAGCCAGGGATAGTTTATTGAGCATAGGAATAGATGAAATCCTCTATCTCTCATTCGTGTGAAATATTGGAAGCAACACTAAGTATGAACTAACATGTATCTCACTTGCGTTATCGTTCACCCTTGTTACCGAACCAGTTTTTACCCAGGTCTTTTTCCTAAATCTAAAACTTATCCAATTTATACCCATTGTTTCGTGTTCTGTCTTGTGTTTATAGTATTGATAGCCTATTTATGTCCCCCTTTCTTATGTCCATTTATCCACTTGCAAACTTCGATCTTGGCACCCCCCCCCCCCTAATTCTTCGCCTTTCTAGAGAATGTAATTTAAGCTTTGTCAAACTTTCTTCAAGGATCGCTAATTGAGCATAGGAAAATAAAATTAAAATCCACATCTCCCATTCGTATGAAACTGACCCAGACATGGAGACTTCAACAGGAATTCAGTGGTATTCCCAAGTGCATGCTATATAACTTATTACATAAACAGGCTACACCAACACTCAGGCATTTTTATTTAATTCATCCCTCACTGTTAGTCCTGTGTACATCTCACATTCGTTAAAAAAAAAACCACACTATTGGATATCTATATAAATAAAAATGGAAATGTTCGTTTGTTCAAAATCGCTAATCTCCGAAAGTTTTTCAACGATTGCTTTGAAATTTTCCCACAATGTTCCATTCGCATCCGAGCAGATTTTTATATACATACTATATTGATGTCACGTCTGTGATGGAAAGAAAAACATGCGTTTTTTAAAAAAACTGCTTTTCATGTGAGAGAAATCTTTGAAAGCTCTTTACCGATTGCTTTCAAAATTTGACACAACATTGCATTCGAATAGGCTCGTGTTTTTCTATACCTATTATATACATGCCTTACATATGGCAGGAAAAAAACATGTTTTTTTTTAAAAACAACACAGTCTTTTGGACTTAAGAGCAACACACACTGTAATCTCCCTAAGTTCTTCACCGATTGCTTTGAAATTTTGACACAACGTTCCATTCGAATATGCGCGTGTTTTTATATGCCAACTATATAGATGCCACACCTGTGACAGATAAAAACATGTTTTTTTTCAAAATACAGCGCCATTGTAACGTAATACGATGGAGTAATAGCAACTGCATGTAATAGCAACACACACATGCAATAATAAATATGTTACGAATTCCATTTCAATGTTTCCGATTGCATCGATAAATTTCATTTCCATAGATTTCTTTTCATTTTATTTTTTATTGAATTATTTTTTTGTGACATTGCATTGGAATTGACCTGAGTTGTTTACCATACTGTTCATTTCATAAGTATAAGTATAAATGCCAGACACCTATGACAGGTAAAAATATATATATTTTTAAGAAATAGCGCCATCTGTTGCACGTAAGAGCCACAAAAATCTATACTACATATGTTACGATTCCTTTTCAATTTCTTCGATTACGTAGACAAATTAAATTTTCATACATTTCAATTTATTTTCACTTTGATTTAATTATTTTGTGTGACATTGCATTGGAACTGAGCTGTGTAGTTGACAATACCGTTCATTTCGTGAGTATAAGTATAGATGCCACACCTGTCACAGGTAAAAGCATGATTGTTTTTAAGAAACAGTGCTATCTGTTGCACATACAAGCAACACACGCTATTTAATATATGTCACCATTTCATTTCAATGTTTCCGATTGCATTGAAAATTGAATTTCCATAGATTTCGATTTATTTTCATTTTGATTTAATTATTTGGTGTGACATTGAGTTGGAATTGAGCTGTGTTGTTTACCGTACCGTTCATTTCGTGAGTATAGATTATTTTTGTTTTTTTGTTTTACATATCATTTTGTAACTCTTTTTCTTATATTTCAGTGATGGGAACATCTGATCAATTGAGAATGCATCGGGCGAGAGAGTGGGTAATGGTGAGGACGATGAGGGAACTGGAGTGGGGGATGGTGGGGAGGACGAGGGGGTAATGGAGGGGAAGACGAGAGGACAGGGAAGTTGGGGATGGTGGGGACGAGGGGACAGAGGAATGGAGAATGGTTGGGAGAACAAATGGACAGGGGATGGTGGGGAGGACGAGGGGACAAGGAAGTGGGCGATGGTGGAGGACAAGGGGATATGGAAAGGGGGGAATTGTAGGCAGAATGAAGGTACAGGGGGAGTGGGAGATGGTGGGGAGGACGAGGGGACAAGGGAGTGGGAGGACGAGGGGACGGTGGAGTGTCGAATGGTGGGGAGGACAAAGGGACACCTGGTGGGGGGAGGGGAGAATGGTGGGGAAGGACAAGGGAACGGGGGAGTGGGGAATGGTTGGGAGGATGAGGGTGACAGGGGGAGTGAGCAATGTTTGGAAGAACGAGGCGACGGGGAAGGGGGGAAAGCTGGGGAAGACTGGGATACAGGGAAGGTTGCTGTGGCTCAGAAACGCACATGTGTTTCAGAGCCACAGCAATGCGTGGCCGGGTACAGCTAGTTACTAATAATAATAATTCAAATAATAATATTAATAAACATAATAATAATATTTATTAGGGAAAAGTACATGCATACAAACTAGTATACAAGAAGAATGTTGGATCTCATTAGAACAAGTAAATAGTATGTCTCAAGCCACAAATACACTCAGCGTTTTGGACAAGACAATAGCACCACCGTTGCTCTCGTCACAAGTAATAAATTATCAAATAAGAACTGGTTGGATGTCGGATATTATAATGGTGATCTATTCTTAATAATTGTAATATGATCTTCCTCACTTAAATTTAGGATGGAAAATAGGTTTGCATAATATTTAGTCAGTACTCTTCACTAGTATATAAAAGTGCTCGACTGGAACAGCTTATTTCAATACCTTACATAAAGTACTGAAATTGTGATAGTTTATGCATAATAACAATTGTGGTATCTGTTGACAGGCAGTACAGCCCTTCACGGGGCAGCCGCATATGGTCACGACAATACTGTGAAGGTCCTTCTCGACGCTGGAGCAGACATCAACGCTACGAATAATAAAGGTAAGAGTCACACTTATGCATCCAAACATTATACAACACTAATGTCACACACACCACACTTATCATGTGACAAAATGCAATATTTATATTATATAATTATACCAAAAGGAGAGAATGACTATTTGTCTTTTTAAAGTTAGAGGCAAAACTTTTCAAATAAAAATTGTGTTATAGTAATCTGCACGATTATTCACTGATTTTTGGAAAATTAATATTATATTTCTGCTGTGAATAATTTGCCCGTACTATCATCAAACAGACAAATCTCCCACAGTATCAAAAGTTTCTCAAGCAATTGCGCTATACCAGAATAAGTGTAACTATTCTTGTTTTAGTACTTCACACCACAGAGCTGCTCTCTGCCGCCCCCCCCCCCCCCCCCCCACACATTAGACAATTGCATTTTTTTATAAGAGAAAGAGAGAGAGAGAGAGACAGACAGACAGACAGACAGACAGACAGAAAAAGAGAGACAGAGACACACAGAAACTCAGAAACAGATACACAGCCAGAGACAGAGAGATATAGACAGACAGAGAGAAGCAGAGACAAAGAAAGAGGAAGTGAATGAGACAGACAGTAGATAATGGGAAGGATGGATAGACGAATAGGCAGATGAATAAATAGATAATCCGTAAGAGCCGTGATGGGGGCTCGAACCTATACGCTGGGTGTTCCCAACCACATGCTCCAGGTGACTAGGCCACGACATGGGCAAAAACATTGCTACCTGGAGTACTGCTGCATCCACTAGGACTCCTGAGCCATCCACTGGAGCCGAACCATGGTTTTACACAATCCCCCCGCCCCCCCTCCATGCACTCTGGCACTGTCATTTTGGAATATTCTACCTCCGACGCTCCTCCTTTAATACACAGAGAATAATCACACTATCGTGATGTATCAACGAGAAAATCCGCAGAAGTTGTGATGAGGGTTCGAACTTATGTGCTGGGTGTTCCCAGGCACACACTCTTTGTGTATTGAAGGAGGAGCATCAGAGATAGGACATTCCTAAATGATAGAGCCAGAGTGCATGGGGGGATTGTGTGAAACCATTTCTTCGGCTTCAGTGGAAGTCTCTAGATGCAGGAGCATCAAAATGGTCTTACATCTGGCAAGGACGCAATCGCCCGCCATTTGCAATTTGAGGAACAATCCTGTGTATAAACCTACCAAACAATTAACATTCCGTCTTTAGCAATACCTATCTAAAAAGGCTATAATTTAAATAACACTAATCCAACGTATAATCCTACACATTCAAGGGCCAATCACAACAAAATACATGCATAAGTGAAGAGTCCCTACATCATCTGTATGTAAACATATGTCATACAAACCTGGCCCATCTGCCACAGTGCAGTACTGGACTCAGGGTCATCACATCCTCTAACTGTGTACACCCAACACATAGACAATTATATTTTTCATCGGTGACAGACAGATACAGAGAGGCAGAGACAAAGACAACTAGAGACAGAGACTGACAGTAGATAAATGGATGAATTGATGGCTGGAAAGATGGATAGAGAGATAAGTAGATTGATGGTTAGATGGATGTTTAGGTAAAAGAATGGATAGACGAATAGATAGGTGGACAGACAAATAGAAAGATAGGTTGATGAATTAATGGGTATAATGATGATTAGGTGCTTGAGATAAATAGATAAATGAAAATATAGCAAGATGGAAAGATGGACAGATAGACGGATGGATAGTTAGCTAGATGGATAGATTTATGGATATATGGCTAAACAGATGGATGGATAAGTAACTGCAAAGATGGATGAATAGAAAACTGGATGGATAGATGAATATAGATAAATGGACAAAGAAAGGGCAGATGAAAGGACAGAAGAGTGAATAGATTGAGGACGTTTAGATGCATGGGTGTGTAGATGGATGGATAGATATTTTTAAATTTTATCTTTTTATTTTACTTATTTATTTACATATCCAAGAGCTCTTACATTCTTGTACATTCCTGCACACGTCTATAGATGGATAGATGAATGGATAAAGGGAAAGACGGATAGACAGAAGTATTGACAAATAGACAGAAGATTTGATGTATGGACAAATGAGTAGACGTTCAGGTGGACAGAGAGAAAGATAGATAGATGGATATATGGATTGCTAGATGGGGTAGATTGAAATATAGATGAATAGATAGATTCTTAAATAGATGAATGAATAGATATTGTTAGATAAATGGGCAGACTGATGAATGCATTGATTGCTGGGGAATAGATGGATGGATAGAGGGATAGATAGAAGACTACACGTATGAAAGATGGATGGATAGAAGTATAGATTAATGTATATATATATAGGTCAATGACTAGATAAATAGAGAGATACTTGGATGGATAGATAAATAGAGAGATATATGGAAGGATAGATATAGGAACAGATTGGAGACAGACAGACAGTCCCAGGCAATGCAGGGTACTCCTCCTGTACATATACAGCACAAATGCTGTCACACAGTATAGTATACAGTATACAGCACAAATGCTGTCAAAATTTCCTAGCATAGAAACCAATAAATGTTTAATATTAATGGTAACATTTTCACAAAACATATAAACTCAAAATAAGAATCTTATTGTAACGCAACACATTACATGTATTATGGTACATACTCCAAAGTGTAGGTGAGAATATCAGTGTTTCTGTCTGGCTGTTTTTCTGTTCGACGTTGGATTCCACACGGTTGGGGCTAAACTCATCCAAATTCCCAAAGGGAATGGTCTCGTTTATAGGATGGACAATGGATAGTTGGGGTCGTTAGAATTCAAGAGGTAACAGCATGCCAGAGCCTCATTCAGACCCCAACACAGGTTTTTGGCGAGGCTCGCCATCTGCACAGATAATTTCAAAACAAACTTTCAGAGCAATGTTTTCTTTTATAGTTATATGTACCATTATACACTGATCTCGGAAAAACTAACAGAAATTACCTGCTGTCAATAATTTGGCCGTACTCACATAAAATAGATGATTCTTCAACAGCTTTAATTAAAGGTTTCTCAAGCCACAGCTATTTATCAGAGTAAGGGGTAACTTATTTGTTTAGTATGTCAAAAACACTCGGCTCTTCTCACTAGCGATCAGCCACACATTAGACAATTATATTTGTTATGAGAGAGAGACAGACAGACACACAGACAGTGACCGAGAAATACAAAGACAGAGACATGCAGTCAGTAACAGGCAGAGACAGAGACAGAAGGAATAAATAGAGGCTGATAGAGAAAGAGAGAGAGGAAGAGACAGAAGACAGAAAGGGAGATAAACAGAACGCAGATAGACGTATGCATAGATAGATGGATTGATAGACTGATGGATATATTTATGGACAGAGAGACAGATTGAAATATAGATAAACAGATGAGTGTGATGAATAGATAGATGGATGAATAAATACGTGGATGGATATATAGCTGGCTAGATAAATAGATATATGAATAGAAATACGAGTAGATAGCTGGATAAATAGAAAGATGGATAGGTAAATAAAAAGACGGTTCGATAGATAGATAGATAGATAGAATCATGTGTAGATGGATGGACAGATATATGATTGAAAGATGAGTAGATGGATGGATAGACTGATGGATAGATGGACGGATAGATAGATGGATAGATATATGGATAGAATAAATAGTTGGTGGATGGATTATGCATGGATGGATACTTAATCCATTTACAACCATATATGTATTGATGGATACATAGATGATCAGGCAGATATATAGACAGATGTTCTGATAAATGAATGGATAATTGAATTGCTATATATAGATGGTTGAATTAATGAATACATAGATGGATGGGTAGATGGACAGATGTATGGACAGATGGATGGACAAATTGATACTAGAAAGAGATGAATAGTTAGAGTTGTGGATTAATGGATAGATAATTTAATCGAATGTTTTCTAGATAAATGGACAGTTAAATGTTTTGTTAAATGCACAGATAGATGTATGTACAGTAGTATAGATAGCTTTAAAAATGGATAGATTGATGGGTAGATAGCTGGATAAATATATGGACATATAGATGGTCTGTGGGAAATATAACCCACTTATTATATATATAACAACCTAATAAATATTTTTAATAATATACAGCTAAAAGGTTTCGTCCTCTGTTAAGCTTATAAGACGAACCACAAATTATAACTACTTAAATTGAGTAATTATGAGAATAATTCTTTTCTTATTAAACAATGTATTATAATAATGTTAATACTGGGCTGACGTGACTTGTGTGATGTTACTCAGCTCCACGTGACGTCAATCAGCTTCACTTTACCACGATGAATGTGTAACTGAACTACTGTCTTTAGCCTCGATGGTGACTTAAAGTGTGGATATAATATCAAACATATAATATTTTAAACAAACCTATATATACCGTTCAGATTCTGTAATGATTCGAATTACCCAGCCCAACTGCCAATTTAGTAACTAATAGTTCGGAAATGAAGGTGGAGGTGAGTGTGGGGGAGGGAGGACTGGCCATAATGGTCTGGACGGCATGAGAACTTGACCGAGGATGAATGTGGTGTAGGTAGGACTGGCCATAGTAGTCTGGACGACATGCAAACTGGTCCGAGCGTAAGTGTGGTGGAGGTAGGACTGGTCATATTGGTCTGGACGGATGGAGAACTTGACCAACGGCACTGGGAGTATAGGGAAGGGAGGATTGGCCATAATGGTCTGAGTAGCGTAGGTTGAGACTAGAACCGTCCGCGGCACCTGAGCAGGTAAGCTCTTTAAGCCCCCCCTGCTCAGGTGAGCACAGGTGCATAGTCACAATAGGGTCTGGGGGGGATTCCCCGGATGTTTTGATGCGTGTCAGCGCGTGGCGTCTGGGTGCGAGGGGCCTGTGACCGAGGGTTGTGTTGGGGTAAGGGGGAGGAATCTATGTGGTTGGTATGCGGTCATGTAGGGAGAAGGAAGAGGAGAAGATGAATATGTATGAATATGTGCCGTAGATAGATGGGAGTATGTGTAGATAGATATTCCTGTGTGTGTAAAAAGATGGGAGTATGTTGAGTGAAGAAGAGCATAGTCTTAAGATGGGTATAGGAGTATGTAGGTTATGTTGTGGAGGGAGGGGGGGAGCCCCCATACCTGATAGGAGATCAGGTTTCTAAGAAGTGAGGGATAAGGAGGGGAAAGTGAGGGAACAGGTGGGTTTGTGTGACAGTAAATGTAAACAAAGGAGCGTTAAACTTTTCTCAGCCAATGCAGCTGTGTTGGTGGTGATCAATGACGTCTATTAGTTCCCCCTACATTGGCAGGAAGTGTTGAGGGGAGTGTGAGAATCCAGGGACTTAAGATGGGAGGGAAGAAGGAGGGGAAAGGCAGGTAACAGCGGGCAGTGGGTTTGTGTGTGAAACTTGGAGTCATTATTTTTTCTTAAAGAATGACAGTTTTATGTACCCTCCCTGCTTCCAGAGCGCTAAGGATATGTGGGCCATACCTACCATATAGCTATGAGGACAGACACCACATGGGATTACCTCTTCAAAGGTTGAGGCCTAACTGTTGCGAATGTCATCATCTACCTCTACCATAGTCAGTCATGCCCACTTCTTCTCCCTCCATCCATATAGCAGGACATACCACATACCAACACCACCACCACCACACTGCTGGGAGTAACAGCAACACGGCGTACCATACTCTCTCCTGACACAGCTCACACCGGCACATAGCATTGAGTGTGTCATTGTTCTTTCTCAAAGGTGAGCCAGGACCTCAACATACAAATTCCAAATGGAGGCCTGGGCGGGAGAGAGAGCTTTTGTGGGTGACTTCCCTCTGGGGAGACTAACACATAACTGGCTAAATGAGCCAGCACCGCGAGCACCTATCCTACGCTCCAACAGGTCACCCCACCCCCCAGCCCCTCCTCCCCCTTACCATCAACCATCATCCCACCCTCCACCTCCCCCACATCGATTTTCTGTGCAAAGCCTTTAATATTATGTGTAACTATGTATCGTAACGTGAGCAACATGGTAACATTAACGTAACATGACCGTCATGGTGACAGTGTTCTTTACCCAAATATCATTAACGTGACCAACATGTTAACATCGTTCTTTGCCCAAATATCATTTTAAGAGTAACGAGCAACTTTCTGTCTGATGTCTGAATAACAATATTGAAATGTGAACCGTGTTTAGCCCTTACATTCCAAACACAATAAAATATTAGCACAAGCTTGTTTAGTTCTTGTATCACCTAACGTAATGTAGCGTTTATTCAAAAACTGGTAGACATAACATAATGTAGCTTCATATTCATCGTGGTAAAACAAACACAGCGCGGTCAGTCCTCACTATACCTCAAACGCGCCATTCATTCTCTCTCCCTTAGGTGAGCAATGTTCCCCACATACAAATTACAAAAAAAGTAAACATATATAAGACTAATGTGGAAAAACATAGTCTTGATACTATTATTAAATTGACTTGTTCATTATCCCGAGTTCAAGGCTGTCTCTAAGACCTTCATTATCCAAATGTAAACAGCAATCGATGAGAATAAGACCGGATGAGACGTTAGTGAAATAGTTGAAAATGTATGCAAGTCTAGACAATCTCCTATAGCCCTTACATTCCAAACACAATAAAAATATTAGCACAAGCTTTTTTAGTTCTTGTATCCTCTAACGTGTCGTTTATTGAATAACTGGTAGACATAACGTAATGTAGCTTTATATTTATCGTGGTAAAACAAACAAATATACATAAACAGAGCAGTCAGTCCTCGCTTTACCTCAAACGCGCCATTCATTCTCTCTCTCTGCCTTAGGTGAGCAATGTTCCCCACATACAAATTCCAAGCAAAGTAAACATATATAAGACTAATGTGGAAAAAACATAGTCGTCAATGCAACATAATGCTGGAAAATAAACTTTCTGCTACTGTCCAAATTATCAATATTTTTTAATGAATGCAAGTCTAGAAAATCTCCTATAGCCCTTACATTCTAAACACAAATAAAATATTAGCACACGGTTGTATCGTGTTATATCATCATTATGTAACGTGGAAAACTTCTTTCTGTCTGATGATCAAATAGCATTTTTGAAAAAATGACATCAGCTTGGTCTTATGCCATTAGGACTGTATTGCACTGTGCGCAACAGTAGACTCGTAATATCATAGCAAGAAAATGCCGCAGAATGTTCAACGCTCTTATACTGAATGAGTGAGTGAGGCACTTAGTAACGTAATGTGGAAATCAACTTTCTGTCCAATGTTCGAATATCATTATTGAAATATGAACCACGTTTAGCCAAACACAATATCTCCATTACATCTCTTACCATACAAATATTACTGTCTACTGTTGTAGCCACTGTAACAGTTGTAACGTAACATAATACGGAAATCATCAACTTTCTGCAGTCCAAAATATCATTTTGAAATGAAAAGTGAGACTTAGTCCATCTCCATTTCATCTCTTACAATATAAATATTGGTGTCTACCAGTTTTACCCTCTGTAACACATTGTAACGTAACGTGGAAATCAACTTTCTACAGACCAAATAACGTTTTGAAATGAAAACTGAGACTTAGTCCATCTCCATTACATCTCTTACCATATAAATATTACTGCCTGCCAGTTTTAGCCCTCTGTAACACAATGTAACGTAACGTGGAAATCAACATTTTTTCCGCAGTCCAAAATAACATTTTGAAATGAAAAGTGAGACTTAGTCCATCTCCATTACATCTCTTACCATATAAATATTAGTGTTTAGCAGTTGAAGCCCCTGTAACACATTGTAACGTAATGCGGAAATCATCATAATTTTTCTGCAGTCCAAATAAAATTTTGTAATGAAAAGTATGACTTAGTCCATCTCCATTACATCTCTTACTATACAAATATTAGTGCTGTCAGGGTTCACCCCCTTCCTACCTGTGGTTGGGGTCGTCCCACGGGTCTTAGCCTCTCAGTACCAGGCACCACTGCTCGCCCTTGGGCTCCCCCCAGTCAACTAAGGGCTGGCCTTATACACCCCTAGCGAGTGGGAAGGTTCAAGCTTCCTATAACTCACCTAAACCTACATTATATCTACATTTGAGTGAGGTGGATGGGGTGAGGTGGTATTTAATAGGGTATTAGTTTCATCAACACAAGACAGAACACGAAACAATGGGTATTGAAATGGAAGTGATTGTAGAAAGCCTATTGGTCCATATTTCTTGATGCTTCTATATTGGAGCGGAGTCTTGAGGTGGGTAGAATATAGTTGTGCATTAATTGGCTGTTGATTGCTGGTGTTGATTTCTTAATGTGCAGTGCCTCGCAAACGTCAAGCCGTCTGCTATCGCTGTATCTATCGATGATTTCTGTGTTGTTTACTAGGACTTCTCTGGCGATGGTTTGGTTGTGGGAAGAGATTATATGTTCCTTAATGGAGCCCTGTTGCTTAGGCATCGTTAAACGCCTAGAAAGAGATGTTGTTGTCTTGCCTATATACTGGGTTTTTTGGAGCTTACAGTCCCCAAGTGGGCATTTGAAGGCATAGACGACGTTGGTCTCTTTTAAAGCGTTCTGCTTTGTGTCTGGAGAGTTTCTCATGAGTAGGCTGGCCGTTTTTCTGGTTTTATAGTAAATCGTCAGTTGTATCCTCTGATTTTTGTCTGTAGGGATAACGTTTCTATTAACAATATCTTTCAGGACCCTTTCCTCCGTTTTATGAGCTGTGGAAAAGAAGTTCCTGTAAAATAGTCTAATAGGGGGTATAGGTGTTGTGTTAGTTGTCTCTTCAGAGGTTGCATGGCGTTTCACTTTCCTTGTTATGATGTCTTCGACGAAACCATTGGAAAAGCCGTTGTTGACTAGGACCTGCCTTACCCTACAGAGTTCTTCGTCGACTTGCTTCCATTCTGAGCTGTGGCTGAGAGCACGGTCGACATGTGCGTTAACAACACTCCTCTTGTACCTGTCTGGGCAGTCGCTGTTGGCATTTAGGCACATTCCTATGTTCGTTTCCTTAGTGTAGACTGCAGTGTGGAAACCTCCGCTCTTTTCCATGACTGTTACATCTAGAAAGGGCAGCTTCCCATCCTTTTCCATCTCGTAAGTGAAACGCAGCACGGAACTCTGCTCAAATGCCTCCTTCAGCTCCTGCAGATGTCTGACATCAGGTACCTGTGTAAAAATGTCGTCAACATACCTGCAGTATATGGCCGGTATCAAGTTCATGTCGACTAAGACTTTTTGCTCGATGGTACCCATGTAGAAGTTTGCAAACAGGACACCTAGGGGAGAACCCATGGCGACCCCATCTACTTGCTTATACATGTGCCCCTCCGGGCTCAAGAAGGGTGCCTCTTTAGTACAAGCTTGGAGTAGTTTCCTCAGAATATTTTCTGGTATGTCAAGAGGAGTACAGGCTGGATCACGATACACTCTGTCGGCTATCATCCCGATTGTCTCGTCCACAGGTACGTTGGTAAACAGCGATTCTACGTCCAACGAGGCTCTTATCCCTGTGGCCCGTGTGCCCCGCAGTAAGTCAACAAATTCCTTTGGAGACTTCAGGCTGAAGGCGCAAGGAACATAAGGAGTCAGCAGGCCGTTGAGTCGCTTCGACAGTCTGTACGTGTGTGTAGGTATCTGGCTAATGATTGGCCGAAGTGGGTTTCCAGGCTTGTGTGTCTTGACATTTCCATACGCATATCCAGGTTTATATTCCCCAATAATCTTTGGCAGGTGGAGTCCTGATTTCTTGGCGTTCACAGTTTCGATCAGTTTGTTGACCTTTGCTTTTAATTCGGCTGTAGTGTCCTTCGTTACCCTTTGGAACTTAGTTTGGTCAGAGAGTATGAGGTTCAGTTTCGCCAGATATTCGTCTTTTTTAAGAATGACATATATTGGCGACTTGTCACCTCTCCTGACAACTATCTCCTTGTTCTCACGAAGGATTTTTAGCTGCCGCTTTGAGCTCGGGGGACAGTATGGTGCTTCTGTAATTGCCTCGATTCTTTCCTCCTTCTGCAATAAGTTCTGCTTGTAAGGTATCTTTGGATATATATATACATATATATATATATATATATATATATATATATATATATATATATATATATATATATATATATATATATATATATATATATATATATATATATATATATATTAAATTCGCTTGTTCATTATCACAGATTTCAAGACTTGCTCGCTCTAAGGCCGGCATCAACTAAAATGGAAACATTAAGCAAAGAGAATAAGACCTTGAACTCAAGCGTCGTGATTGAAATCATTGCTACTGTGTGTTTTACATCTCGTAACGTAACGGGAGCAACATGCAAACACCTTTCTATTACTGTGTGACTTTTTTTTTATTTCTTGTAACAGAGTCAATGTAACATAATGCGTGAAAATAAACTTTCTGCTGCCCAAATAAATAGTATGTCTAGACAATCACCCATAGCCTCTACATCCAACACCATTAATAATTAGTAATGTGTAGCTGTTTTTCAGTTCTTTAACACGGTCAATGTAACGTTACGCGGAAAATCTGGCGTTCTGCTGTCCAAATAAATATCTTTGAAATGTATGCGTGTCTACTCAATCTCCCTCGCCTCTACATCCAACACCATCTCCAAATATTACTGTGCAGTCCTTGTAACACACAATGTCATTAGCGCTGTCTGTCTGTCTCTCTGTCAACCCCACAGTGGTTAAACTCTCAGCTGTGGTTGACGCACGCCTGCTCTCATCTCAGGTTGCCTACCCACACATCCGGCGTCACATGCCCTCTCGTTCATCATACGTCATTTCCCAATCCCCGTTGTCAGTCTGTCTACATTTCTCCTCATACACACCAGTAGTTGGGAAAAGTATATTTTTTTCTAAGTAACCTTGGAAAAAAACAGGGAGGTCTCGACCAGGGAGGCCTGGTCAACGACCGGGCCGCGGGGACGCTAAGCCCCGGAAGCACCTCAAGGTAACCTAACCTTAGTTTTAAAGATTCTACACATCCAATTCAGTTTATTCAGAGGAACAATCTAACGATCGGTCTTGTCTGTCTCCTTATCGCTGAGTTGTCACACAGTTCCACCTCTCTTTCATCCCACATTAGCGATCGATCCAGCAGGTGACTAATCTTCACCTTAGTAATTGTCAATGGAATAGTCGGTGTGTGTTGTTAACAGAGGAACTTTGTTTTTAGTTTAAAATACTTTCAGTTGATAGCCGTTAACTATGTAGGATTGGATAGACTGGTTGTTCTGAGCAAAAGTCTTTACATATGATCAGAAATAATAATACTAGAGTAGGGACCCAGTTCACAAACACACCATTAGGTTTGGAGACTTAAAACGGTACATTAACCGAAGGAAGACTGACATGTCTCCATCGGAATAAGCACAGAGGTCAACCCTTGTAACCATGTAATGTAACGTGAACAAACAACATGGTAACATCATCCTTTGCCCAAATAACATTTTAAAGAGTCACGAGTGTCGTAAGGGGGTCTTCAATCTTATTATTATTACAAATCAAAATCATTGTTACTATGTGTTTCACTTTGTAACGTAACCTGACCAACATGCTGCTGTGCGTTTTACACCTCGTAACGTAACGTGACCAACGTGCAATCATCATTCTTTCCCAAAATAACTTCTTTTAAGAGTAACGAGCGTCGTAAGCAAGTCTTCTATCTTATTCTACATTTAAATGTTATTGCGAGTCTGTTTTAGCCCCCTTGTAACACGCACAATGTATCGTAACGCAGAAATCAGCGTTCTGTCGTCCAAATAACTTTCATTTTGAAATGTAGAGCGTGTCTACCTAACGTAACGCGACCAACATGTAAACATCGCTCGCTCATTCTTTCACTATGTGACTGTGTTAGACCTTGTAAGACACAATGTAATGTCACCTAACGTGGAAAATCATAGTGGGTATGGATAGGAGATGCATCGTATGGGACAATAGGCCTTCAGCATTTCTTGTGCGGCTCATATTTGTGTCCACCTAATTCCCATTCATTTGTTATTGTGCCTCACCTCACTCCATCATTCTCTCCTGCCTACATATGTCCAATACTTGACCTGTAAAATCACCTTCTGAAGATGTATTAATATTCAAAAGTACTTAAGGAAATTCATGTTTAAATTTTCCTCCGTGGTCTGACACTGTCACATTTTTAATCACGTGTTTATTTTCGTGATTTACACACACACACACGCATATATATATATATATATATATATATATATATATATATATATATATATATATATATATATATATATATATATATATATATATATATATATATATATATATATATATGCGAACAAGCCTAAATGGTCCCCAGGACTATATGCGACTGAAAACTCACACCCCAGAAGTGACTCGAACCCATACTCCCAGGAGCAGCTCAACTGGTAACTACGGGGCGCCTTAATCCACTTGACCATCACAGCCGGACAAAAGGAAGTGATAGCCGAAGCTATTTGAACCACTTCCACGCCGGCAACTCGGATGGTAATCTTGGGCATAGCATTTTATCAAATTACCTCATTCTTTGGGGCACACGTGATGAACAGGCTTGAACAAGCCATTCAGGCTTGTTCGCATTTGTGTTCCTCACGTGTGCCCCAAAGAATGAGGTGATTTGATAAAATGCTATGCCCAAGATTACCATCCGAGTTGCCGGCGGGGAAGTGGTTCAAATAGCTTCGGCTATCACTTCCTTTTGTCCGGCCGTGATGGTCAAGCGGATTAAGAAGCCCTGTAGTTACCAGTTGCGTTGCTCCTGGGAGTATGGGTCCGAGTCACTTCTGGGGTGTGAGTTTTCAGTCATATATATATATATATAATGTGACAAGAAATGTAGGTGTTCAGGCAGTCTTCTCTATGGCTGGTGTAAATGCCAATCACATTAGAAAAACAAAAGAGAAAAACAAAGTGTTGAGTGCTTGGCGGGTGTCTCCTGTGGTAAAGTGAAAGGGAAAAACAACCAAAACAAATCTTATAAATAATGAACTTTAATTTACTTTAAACAAACAAAATATAGATAATCCCTTGGCTATGTACAGTGTGGAGCAAAATATATACAAAGACAAAACACAATATAAAATAAAATAATGATTACGTTACTCTACAATACCCAAGACAAAAATTAGTTAAAGGTGCTGAGAATATTGGCTGGCTGAAACCTCCACTAATATACATGACGTATTCTTAGATAGAAGCATCAGATCGAGAGCACGAGAATATTCTGAGGCAAACTGCTTGTGCTAGACTATATATAGGCGATGCAGATGGCGCTAGAGTCGCGTGAAGTCGTTGATTCACCAATGGGGAGAGTGTTGGTATGAAGCGGTCGTTTGGTGATTGACGAGGTGCTGTGGCAACAGTGAGGAGGGGGGTGATTAGTGAGTGTACTCCCCATAGAGAGTCTGTTATTCCACTTATATAATATTCTTGAATGTGGTATCATGATGTTGCAGACGTAAAGAAGTAATGCGATGTAGGAAGGAGCAGGCTAAATCTCTCTTGAAAGAGATTACTGTCACAGCTCTCCCCTGAAGCCTGCTCTTACGGGTTAAGTTAGTTCATTAGACAGTAGAGTGGTAGGGGTAGCTGCCTCTACCTAGTAGACTCTGGAGAGGGCGTCGGCTATGATGTTTTCCGAGCCCTTAATGAAGAATATCTCCAGGCTAAAGTTTTGCAGGTACAGAGCCAAGCATAGAAGACGTTGATTGCTGAATTGGGCTTGTTGCAGAAATCGTAAGGGATTGGGGTCTGAATAGATGGTAGTGGACCGATTTCCTTGTAGGTAAGGTTCGAAATGTTGAAGGTTCAGGACGATGGAGAGGAGTTCCTTTTCTATGGTGCTATAGTTCTTCTGATGAGGCTTCAATTTGTAGCTGTAGTAGCTGACAGGAAGAACCTCTTCGCCACGTTGTTGCATTAGAACGCCCGCGATGTTGGTGCAACTTGCATCAACATTGATGATGAAGGGCTTCGTAGTATCTGGAGAGGCGAGAATGGGATCAGAACATAGCAGAGGTTTTAGTTGTTCAAAGGCACCGGTCTGTTGAGTGGTCCAGTGAAACCGTTGCTTGGAGCTGGCCAGATTAATCAGTGGTGTCGATACCGTACAGAATTTTTTTACAAACCTACGATAGTAAGATGCAAGGCCAAGGAAGCGCAGGAGCTGCTTCCTGGTTGTAGGTTGTGGGTAATGTTGAATGGCTTGAGTATGAATGGCTAAAGGAGCTAGGCTGCCACTTCCTATCACATGACCAAGATAACACACTTTACCTTTAGCAAAGGTGGACTTGCCCAAGTTGATGGTAAGGCCAGCTGTCAGGAGCTTTGAGAACAATCTTTGCAGCTGGAGCAGATGTTCGTTCCAGGTGTTAGTTGCCACAACGATGTCATCCAAGTAGGCGTAGGTGTGATCTAGGCCATGGATGACGCGGTTGACAGCTCGCTGGAACGTGGCCGGGTCATTACACAGTCCAAAAGAAAGGCGTTCATATCTGTACAGGCCAAAAGGAGTGGTGATGTCAGATATTTCCTTAGCCCGCTCTGTCAGACTAATCTGATAGTAGCCCTTTAACATGTCAATCTGGGAAAGATATGTAGCATTACCTACGGCTTCAAGGATATTATCTATACGAGGTAAAGGGTAAGCATCCTTGACGGTCACGAGATTCAGTTTCTTATAGTCAGTACATAGTCGTACTTTACCGTGAGGTTTCAGCACCAAGATGCAGGGTGAGGCCCAAGAGGACTCACAAGGGGTGGCCAGCCCATGATCCAGAAGGTACGCATAACTTCCTTTTTTGTACGGGCTGATGCGGTAGAAGGCTTGACGAATCGGCCGGGTATCAGGAAGTAGCTGGATGTCGTGCTGAACCACATTACATTCCTGAGGATCATCGCTGAACAACTTTTGATATTCTTGAAATACTCTGATGAGAGGAGCACTGTAACAGTCCTGCAAATATTTAGGAAGATCTGTAAGAATTTCCGAGTTGGAAGGCACTGACTTAAAGTTAATGCTTTCGGGAGGAGAAGCAGGGAAGGTCTCACTGTGGAGGTATTGATCTTGAAAAGTGGAGAGAGATACTAGCACAGTGGGGGTGTACCTTTATACTTCTTTAAAAGATTGACGTGACACAACTGGGTCCTCCGCCGCCTATCTGGAGTCTCAAGAACGTAGTTGTGGTTGTTTCTGCACTCCTTGATGCGGTAAGGTCCTGAAAACTTATTTTGCAATGGAGAACCAGGGATCGGAAAATATGCTAAAACGAAGTCTAATGCTTTAAATTTCCTGATTTTACTATGTTTATCAAAATGAGTCTTCATCCTATCTTGAGCTTTTAATAAATTGTCGTTGGCAAATTTATGCACTCTCTCTAGAATGTGCTTTGAGTTTTGAAGAAACTGGGGCACATTCTGAGGGTCACTGAAGGTGGCATTACGTAGAGAGTCTTTAAAAGCTTTAAGAGGAGTACGACACTTACGTCCGTAGAGCATCTCATAAGGAGACACTCCTAGAGACTCATTTGGGAGACTTCTGAAAATGCACATGATGATGTCAAGTTGTTTATCCCAGTCTTTCATAGCTTCATTGCAAATTTTTTTAAGGAGTGATTTTATAGTTTGGTGACTACGTTCAAGAGAACCCTGTGAAGCAGGATGATAGGGGCTGGACAATACCTGAGTGATGTTGAATTCTTCCATTGTCTTCTTGAAGAGATCACTGGTGAAGTTGGTACCACAGTCACTTTGAACCTCCCGAGGAAATCCATATTGTGTAAAGATCTTCAACAGTTGCTTCACCACAGTAGCAGCCGTAATGTTCTTTACAGGAACTGCTATGGGGAATCTGGTGGTGGGACACAGGATGGTTAGTATATAAGCGTTGCCAGAACTGGTCCGGGGTAAAGGACCAACACAGTCTATGATGAGTCTGTGAAAGGGTTCCGCAGGCACCGGGATAGGAATCAAAGGAGCCTTGGGAATAGAGATGTTAGGTTTTCCTGCCATCTGACATGTATGACACTGTTGTATATAAGTGTTTACATCTTTAATCATACCTGGCCAGTAATAGTCTTGTCTAATGGCGTGATAGGTTTTATTAAAACCGTAGTGAGAAAGCGCTCCGTGGGCCAGGTGTAGAATATCGGGCCGTAGGCTGGTGGGAACTACTAGTTGGTCGACATTAGCCCAGTCGTTATCCTCCGTTAGTTTACTGGGTCGGTACCTCCGGTAGAGCAATTGGTTCTCTATAAAGAACCCAGGAATACTATCAGATTGAGTCTTGGCCTGGAAGAATAATGGTGTTAATGAGAGATCCTCCCTTTGCAACTTACGGAACTCCAGCATAGTGAGATTCGGTAGCAGATTCTGATGGTCTTGAGGGACAGCTGTTGTAGCAGTGTCAGCTGTTAGCGGGCGTGCAGCTTGCGCATGGGTTGTCACCAAAACCGGAGGAGAGACTTCATCACTTTCTTGGACCTCTGCTGGAATATACTTCAGGATGGGGTTTTCCACGACAGAGTCACATACCTGGGGTTTGTCCATGATGATCAAGTTGGAAGATTGTAGATCTTTGGCCATGTCGTTGCCCATGAGAAGTTGTACCTCTGACATGGGAAAAGGCTTTTCCCGGATGGCGACTTGAACTTCACCTTGTACGAAAAGACAATCCAGGTGGACTCTGGCGAGTGGATACGGAGTGGTAGAAAGTGAGGTCAGTGATAAGGACCGTCTCCCCGGTGTAGGTGATGTTAGGCACACCCGATTTGAAAATTATAGATTGAAGAGCAGCTGTGTCCCTCAAGATCTTCACTTTGAAACATCCCTCCGAATCTGTATTGTTGTCAGAGACAGTTCCAGGGTATAGATGTTTGCTGAAGAGAGTAAGCTCATTAACAGGACACCAATATTCATCACTGGCTTACCGGACTTAGGAGGAGTCGGTTTGGGTTTAGGAGTTTCACTATAGCCTTTGTATTGGGCTTTTCCACATTTAACTATGGTATGTCCATAGAGCTTGCAATACTTACAATATAATTGAGAGTTTGCTTGATTGGTACTCACTTTGTCATAATCAGACCAAGACTTCTTACTGGAAGATGTGTCAGCTGTTAACCTGTGTATAAGACTGTAGGTGTCAGCCGACTTCGCACATCTAATGAGGTCGGTTTCCTCTTTGTCTGCTAAGTGAAGAAGGATGGGAGCAGGAACACGTCGAAAGAATTCCTCGACTAGAATGAGGTTGACGAGTTCTATAATGTAGAAACATGGGCTGCTTCCAGCCATGTCATGAAATATCTTTTCTTAGTATTGGCAAATTCTAAATAGGTGGTGGCAGTTGCCATTAGATAATCACGGAATTTTCGTTTGTAGCTCTCAGTAGAGAGAAGGTAGGCGTCAAGGACGGCTTGCTTTAGGATATTGTAGTCATTCTCAGACGCTACGGTACTGAGAGTAACTGCAGCTCTACCTGTGAGATGCACTCTGAGAAGTATAGACCACTGATCTTCAGGCCAGCTAAGTTTTTTAGCTAGGGTCTCAAAAGTAGTAAAAAACACATCTATCTCTGTCTAAACGAATAGTGGCATTAGCTTACTTGCCTGGGAGATGGTAAAGCCTACTGGAAGTTTAGCTTCAGCTTGTTGGCGCCGAGTGAGGTGTGTAGTTTCAAAGTCGAGTTCTTTTCTACGGTATTCTAGAGCATTATCTTCTTGCTTCTTACTGTGTTCACGTTGTATCTCCAGATCACGTTCTTTTACTTCAAGCAGTTCCCTCTCACGCTCAAGTTGGAATTCAACCTGCTCACGTTGTAGGGCAGCTTCGCGTTCTTGTTCTTCTTTCTTTAGGGCAGCCTCGCGTTCCTTCCTTTGTAGAGCTTCCTTCTCAAAAGCAGTTTGTTCTTTCAGACGTTCAGGTTCGGCATTAGCGAGTTCTAGCTTCAACTTCATAGCTGCTATAGTATGCCGGTCTGTAATGGAATACTTTTCGTGAGAATCAGAGTCTATAATTGTATTATCCAAGAGGTAGTCAAGGATGAGAAAGGATGAGAAAGGTGGAATACACGAGTAATAACACCAAGGGATGAATAACCAATTAAGAGAGTGATTGTGGCCACCAGACACCACGTAATCCACAGTTATCCAACACTCATAAAATCTTGAGGTTATCTTGAGATGATTTCGGGGCTTTTTAGTGTCCCCGCGGCCCGGTCCTCGACCAGGCCTCCACCCTTAGGAAGCAGCTTGTGACAGCTGACTAACACCCAGGTACCTATTTTACTGCTAGGTAACAGGGGCATAGGGTGAAAGAAACTCTGCCCAATGTTTCTCGCCGGCGCCTGGGACCGAACCCAGGACCACAGGATCATAAGTCCAGCGTGCTGTCCGCTCGGCCGACCGGCTCCCTCGCTCGGCCGACCGGCTCCCTGTTATAAATGTTACACTCGGAAAGCACAAAATTCACAGCACCATAAAAATTATTGAAAGTTATTAAATTATAGAAAAGCAACGCGTAACAAAGCCAAGTACACTTACCACAAATTGAAATGATTGGTCGAGTATCAGTACCTGAGTGGTTCTTCCAAGACAAACCTTATTGTGACGAGGAATCCCGAACGGGGCCCCCATTAATGTGACGAGATATGTAGGTGTTAAGGCAGTCTTCTCTATGGCTGGTGTAAATGCCAATCACATTAGAAAAAAAAAGAGAAAAACAAAGTGTTGAGTGCTTGGCTGGTGTCTCCTGTGGTAAAGTGAAAGGGAAAAAAATGCAAAACAAATCTTATAAATAATGAACTTTAATTTACTTTAAACAAACAAAATAAAGATAATCCCTTGGCTATGTAGAGTGCGGAGCAAAATATATACAGAGACAAAACACAATATAAAATAAAATAATGATTACATTACTCTACAATAAGCAAGACAAAAATTAGTTAAAGGTGCTGAGAAAATTGGCTGGCTGAAACCTCCACTAATATACATGACGTATGCTTAGATAGAAGCATCACCTCGAGAGCATAAGAATATTCTGAGGCCAACTGCTCGTACAAGACTATATATAGGCGATGAAGATGGCGCTGGAATCGCGTGAAGTCGTTGATTCACCAATGGGGAGAGTGTTGGTATGAAGAGGTCGTTTGGTGATCGACAAGGTGGTGCTGCAACAGTGAATGAGGGGGTGAAGAGTGAGTGTACCCCACAGTAGAGATGTCTGTTATTCCACTTATATAATATTCTTGAATGTGGTATCATGATGTTGCAGACGTATAGAAGTAACGCCATGTAGGAAGGAGCAGGCTAAATCTCTCCTGAAAGAAATTACTGTCACAATGCGAACAAGCCTGATGGTCCCCTGGACTATATGCAACTGAAAACTCACACCCCAGAAGTGACACGAACCCATACTGCCAGGAGCAACGCAACTGGTAAGTACAGGACGCCTTAATCCACTTGACCATCACAACTGAACATAAGGGGGTGATAGCCGAAGCTATTTGAACCACCCCCCAGCCGGCACCTGAATGGTAATCTTGGGCATAGCACTTTATCAAATCACCTCAATCTTTGGGGCACATGTGTGGAACACAAATGCGAACAAGCCTGAATGGTCCCCAGGACTATATGCAACTGAAAACTCACACCCCAGAAGTGACTCAAACCCATACTGCAAGGAGCAACGCAACTGGTATATACAGGACGCCTTAATCCACTTGACCATCACGACCGGACATAAGGAGGTGAAAGCCGAAGCTATTTGAACCCCCCCCCTCTGGCACCAGGATGGTAATCTTGGGCATAGCATTTCATCAAATCACCTCATTCTTTGGGGCACACATGAGGAACACAAACGCGAACAAGCCTGAATGGTCCCCAGGACTATATGCAACTGAAAACTCAAAACCCAGAAGTACCTCGTACCCATACTGCCAGGAGCAATGCAACGGGTATGTACAGGACGTATATATATATATATATATATATATAGATATATATATATATATATATATATATATATATATATATATATATATATATATATATATATATATATATATATATATATATATGCGAACAAGCCTGAATGGTCCCCAGGACTATATGCGAATGAAAACTCACACCCCAGAAGTGACTCGAACCCATACTCCCAGAAGCGACGCAACTGGTAACTACAGGGCGCCTTAATCCGCTTGACCATCACGGCCGTCAAAAGGAAGTGATAGCCGAGGCTATTTGAGCCACTTCCCCAACGGCAACTCGGATGGTAATCTTGGGCATAGCATTTCACCAAATCACCTCATTCTTTCTTTGGGGCACACGTGAGGAACACAAATGCGAACAAGCCTGAATGGTCCCCAGGACTATATGCGAATGAAAACTCACACCCTAGAAGTGACTCGAACCCATACTCCCAGAAGCGACGCAACTGGTAACTACAGGGCGCCTTAATCCGCTTGACCATCACGGCCGTCAAAAGGAAGTGATAGCCGAGGCTATTTGAACCACTTCCCCGACGGCAACTCGGATGGTAATCTTGGGCATAGCATTTCACCAAATCACCTCATTCTTTGGGGCACACGTGAGGAACACAAATGCGAACAAGCCTGAATGGTCCCCAGGACTATATGCGAATGAAAACTCACACCCCAGAAGTGACTCGAACCCATACTCCCAGAAGCAACGCAACTGGTAACTACAGGGCGCCTTAATCCGCTTGACCATCACGGCCGTCAAAAGGAAGTGATAGCCGAGGCTATTTGAGCCACTTCCCCGACGGCAACTCGGATGGTAATCTTGGGCATAGCATTTCACCAAATCACCTCATTCTTTGGGGCACACGTGAGGAACACAAATGCGAACAAGCCTGAATGGTCCCCAGGACTATATGCGAATGAAAACTCACACCCCAGAAGTGACTCGAACCCATACTCCCAGAAGCGACGCAACTGGTAACTACAGGGCGCCTTAATCCGCTTGACCATCACGGCCGTCAAAAGGAAGTGATAGCCGAGGCTATTTGAGCCACTTCCCCGACGGCAACTCGGATGGTAATCTTGGGCATAGCATTTCACCAAATCACCTCATTCTTTGGGGCACACGTGAGGAACACAAATGCGAACAAGCCTGAATGGTCCCCAGGACTATATGCGAATGAAAACTCACACCCCAGAAGTGACTCGAACCCATACTCCCAGAAGCGACGCAACTGGTAACTACAGGGCGCCTTAATCCGCTTGACCATCACGGCCGTCAAAAGGAAGTGATAGCCGAGGCTATTTGAGCCACTTCCCCGACGGCAACTCGGATGGTAATCTTGGGCATAGCATTTCACCAAATCACCTCATTCTTTGGGGCACACGTGAGGAACACAAATGCGAACAAGCCTGAATGGTCCCCAGGACTATATGCGAATGAGTTGCCGTCGGGGAAGTGGCTCAAATAGCCTCGGCTATCACTTCCTTTTGACGGCCGTGATGGTCAAGCGGATTAAGGCGCCCTGTAGTTACCAGTTGCGTCGCTTCTGGGAGTATGGGTTCGAGTCACTTCTGGGGTGTGAGTTTTCATTCGCATATAGTCCTGGGGACCATTCAGGCTTGTTCGCATTTGTGTTCCTCACGTGTGCCCCAAAGAATGAGGTGATTTGGTGAAATGCTATGCCCAAGATTACCATCCGAGTTGCCGTCGGGGAAGTGGCTCAAATAGCCTCGGCTATCACTTCCTTTTGACGGCCGTGATGGTCAAGCGGATTAAGGCGCCCTGTAGTTACCAGTTGCGTCGCTTCTGGGAGTATGGGTTCGAGTCACTTCTGGGGTGTGAGTTTTCATTCGCATATAGTCCTGGGGACCATTCAGGCTTGTTCGCATTTGTGTTCCTCACGTGTGCCCCAAAGAATGAGGTGATTTGGTGAAATGCTATGCCCAAGATTACCATCCGAGTTGCCGTCGGGGAAGTGGCTCAAATAGCCTCGGCTATCACTTCCTTTTGACGGCCGTGATGGTCAAGCGGATTAAGGCGCCCTGTAGTTACCAGTTGCGTCGCTTCTGGAAGTATGGGTTCGAGTCACTTCTGGGGTGTGAGTTTTCATTCGCATATAGTCCTGGGGACCATTCAGGCTTGTTCGCATTTGTGTTCCTCACGTGAGCCCCAAAGAATGAGGTGATTTGGTGAAATGCTATGCCCAAGATTACCATCCGAGTTGCCGTCGGGGAAGTGGCTCAAATAGCCTCGGCTATCACTTCCTTTTGACGGCCGTGATGGTCAAGCGGATTAAGGCGCCCTGTAGTTACCAGTTGCGTCGCTTCTGGGAGTATGGGTTCGAGTCACTTCTGGGGTGTGAGTTTTCATTCATATATATATATATATATATATATATATATATATATATATATATATATATATATATATATATATATATGTCGTACCTAGTAGCCAGAATGCACTTTTATGCCTACTATGCAAGGCCCGATTTGCCTAATAAGCCAAGTTTTCCTGAATTAATTGTTTTTCGACAACCTAACCTACCTAACCTAACCTAACTTTTTCGGCTACCTCACCTAACCTAACCTCTGAAGATAGGTTAGGTTAGGTTAGGTTAGGTAGGGTTGGTTAGGTTTGGTCATATATCTACGTTAATTTTAACTCAAATAAAAAAAATTGACCTCATACGTAATGAAATGGGTAGCTTTATCATTTCATAAGAAAAAAAATAGAGAAAATATATTAATTCAGGAAAACTTGGCTTATTAGGCAAATCGGGCCTTGCATAGTAGGCATAAAAGTGCGTTCTGGCTACTAGGTACGACATATATATATATATATATATATATATATATATATATATATATATATATATATATACATATATATATATATATATATATATATATATATATATATATATATATATATATATATATATATATATATATATATATATATATATATGTCGTACCTAGTAGCCAGAACGCACTTGTCAGCCTACTATGCAGGACCCGATTTGCCTAATAAGCCAAGTTTTCATGAACTAATTGTTTTTCGACGACCTAACCTACCTAACCTAACCTAACCTAACCTTTTCGGCTACCTAACCTAACCTAACCTATAAAAATAGGTTAGGTTAGGTTAGGTAGGGTTGGTTAGGTTCGGTCATATATCTACGTTAATTTAACTCCAATAAAAAAAATTGACCTCATACATAATGAAATGGGTAGCTTTATCATTTCATAAGAAAAAAATAGAGAAAATAAATTAATTCAGGAAAACTTGGCTTATTAGGCAAATCGGGCCTTGCATAGTAGGCCTAATATTGCGTTCTGGCTACTAGGTACGACATATATATATATATATATATATATATATATATATATATATATATATATATATATATATATATATATATATATATATATATATTTGTATATATATATATATATATATATATACATATATATATATATATATATATATATATATATATATATATATATATATATATATGTCGTACCTAGTAGCCAGAACTCACTTTTTGGCCTACTATTCAAGGCCCGATTTGCCTAATAAGCCAAGTTTTCCTGAATTAATATATTTTTTCTAATTTTTTTCTTATGAAATGATAAAGCTACCCATTTCATTATGTATGAGGTCAATTTTTTGTTATTGGAGTTAAAATTAACGTAGATATATGACCGAACCTAACCAACCCTACCTAACCTAACCTAACCTATCTTTATAGGTTAGGTTTGGTTAGGTAGCCGAAAAAGTTAGGTTAGGTTAGGTTAGGTAGGTTAGGTAGTCGAAAAACAATTAATTCATGAAAACTTGGCTTATTAGGCAAATCGGGCCTTGAATAGTAGGCCAAAAAGTGAGTTCTGGCTACTAGGTACGACATATATATATATATATATATATATATATATATATATATATATGTCGTACCTAGTAGCCAGAACTCACTTCTCAGCCTACTACGCAAGGCCCGATTTGCCTAATAAGCCAAGTTTTCATGAATTAATGTTTTTTCGTCTACCTAACCTACCTAACCTAACCTAACCTAGCTTTTTTTGGCTACCTAACCTAACCTTACCTATATATATAGGTTAGGTTAGGTTAGGTAGGGTTGGTTAGGTTCGGTCATATATCTACGTTAATTTTAACTCCAATAAAAAAAAATTGACCTCATACATAGTGAAAAGGGTAGCTTTATCATTTCATAAGAAAAAAAATATAGTAAATATATTAATTCAGGAAAACTTGGCTTATTAGGCAAATCGGGCCTTGAATAGTAGGCTGAGAAGTGAGTTCTGGCTACTAGGTACGACATATATATATATATATATATATATATATATATATATATATATATATATATATATATATATATATATATATATATATATATATATATATCTATATATATATATATATATGTCGTACCTAGTAGCCAGAACGCACTTCTCAGCCTACTATGCAAGGTCCGATTTGCCTAATAAGCCAAGTTTTCCTGAATAAATATATTTTCTCAATATTTTTTCTTATGAAATGATAAAGCAACCCATTTCATTATGTATGAGGTCAATTTTTTTTATTGGAGTTAAAATTAACGTAGATATATGACCGAACCTAACCAACCCTACCTAACCTAACCAAGCCTATCTTTATATGTTAGGTTAGGTAGCCGAAAAAGTTAGGTTAGGTTAGTTTAGGTTAGGTAGGTTAGGTAGTCGAAAAAACATTAATTCATGAAAACTTGGCTTATTAGGCAAATCGGGCCTTGCATAGTAGGCTGAGAAGTGCGTTCTGGCTACTAGGTACGACATATATATATATATATATATATATATATATATATATATATATATATATATATATATATATATATATATATATATATATATATATATATATATATATATATATATATATATATATGTCGTACCTAGTAGCCAGAACGCACTTCTCAGCCTACTATGCAAGGCCCGATTTGCCTATTAAGCCAAGTTTTCATGAATTAATGTTTTTTCGACAGCCTAACCTACCTAACCTAACCTAACCTAACTTTTTCGGCTACCGAACCCAACCTAACCTATAAAGATAGGTTAGGTTAGGTTAGGTAGGGTTGGTTAGGTTCGGTCATATATCTACGTTAATTTTAACTCCAATAAAAAAAAATTGACCTCATACATAATGAAATGGGTAGCTTTATCATTTCATAAGAAAAAAAGGAGAGAAAATATATTAATTCAGGAAAACTTGGCTTATTAGGCAAATCGGGCCTTGCATAGTAGGCTGAGAAGAGCGTTCTGGCTACTAGGTACGACATATATATATATATATATATATATATATATATATATATATATATATATATATATATATATATATATATATATATATATATATATATATTATTAAATATGACCGAAAAAGTAAGATTAATAATTCTAACACGAATTTTCTCAATCTTTCGTACATTACGCTTCACTGTTGGAGGTAAATAAAAAATCACTTCTCCAAAATTCATTTTTATTTCTAGTCTGACGCCACACGGGCGCGTTTCGTAAAACTTATTACATTTTCAAAGACTTCACAAATACACAACTGATTAGAACTAGCGTTTCCCTGATTTTATATCTACATTTGAGTGAGGTGGGAAGGGTGATGTGGCATTACATTTGAGTGAGGTGGGAAGGGTGATGTGGCATTAACACAAGACAGAACACTAGGGGATATTAATAGGGTATTAAAAGTATCAACACAAGACAGAACAGAAACAATGGGTATTGAATAGAAGTGTTTGTAGAAAGCCTATTGGTCCATATTTCTTGATGCTTCTATATTGGAGCGGAGTCTTGAGGTGGGTAGAATATAGTTGTGCAATAATTGGCTGTTGATTGCTGGTGTTGACTTCTTGATGTGCAGTGCCTCGCAAACGTCAAGCCGCCTGCTATCGCTGTATCTATCGATGATTTCTGTGTTGTTTACTAGGATTTCTCTGGCGATGGTTTGGTTATGGGAAAAGATTATATGTTCCTTAATGGAGCCCTGTTGTTTATGCATCGTTAAACGCCTAGAAAGAGATGTTGTTGTCTTGCCTATATACTGGGTTTTTTGGAGCTTACAGTCCCCAAGTGGGCATTTGAAGGCATAGACGACGTTAGTCTCTTTTAAAGCGTTCTGTTTTGTGTCTGGAGAGTTTCTCATGAGTAGGCTGGCCGTTTTTCTGGTTTTATAGTAAATCGTCAGTTGTATCCTCTGATTTTTGTCTGTAGGGATAACGTTTCTATTAACAATATCTTTCAGGACCCTTTCCTCTGTTTTATGAGCTGTGGAAAAGAAGTTCCTGTAAAATAGTCTAATAGGGGGTATAGGTGTTGTGTTAGTTGTCTCTTCGGAGGTTGCATGGCTTTTCACTTTCCTTCTTATGATGTCTTCGATGAAACCATTGGAGAAGCCGTTATTGACTAGGACCTGCCTTACCCTACAGAGTTCTTCGTCGACTTGCTTCCATTCCGAGCTGTGGCTGAGAGCACGGTCGACGTATGCGTTAACAACACTCCTCTTGTACCTGTCAGGGCAGTCGCTGTTGGCATTTAGGCACATTCCTATGTTTGTTTCCTTTGTGTAGACTGCAGTGTGGAAACCTCCGCCCTTTTCCATGACTGTTACATCTAGAAAAGGCAGCTTCCCATCCTTTTCCGTCTCGTAAGTGAAACGCAGCACGGAACTCTGCTCAAATGCCTCCTTCAGCTCCTGCAGATGCCTGACATCAGGTACCTGTGTAAAAATGTCGTCAACATACCTGCAGTATATGGCCGGTTTCAAGTTCATGTCGACTAAGACTTTTTGCTCGATGGTACCCATGTAGAAGTTTGCAAACAGGACACCTAGGGGAGAACCCATGGCGACCCCATCTACTTGCTTATACATGTGCCCATCCGGGCTCAAGAAGGGTGCCTCTTTAGTACAAGCTTGGAGTAGTTTCCTCAGAATACTTTCTGGCATGTCAAGAGGAGTACAGGCTGGATCACGATACACTCTGTCGGCTATCATTCCGATTGTCTCGTCCACAGGTACGTTGGTAAACAGCGATTCTACGTCCAACGAGGCTCTTATCCCTGTGGCCCGTGCGCCCCGCAGTAAGTCCACAAATTCCTTTGGAGACTTCAGGCTGAAGGCGCAAGGAACATAAGGAGTCAGCAGGCCGTTGAGTCGCTTCGCCAGTCTGTACGTGGGTGTGGGTATCTGGCTAATGATTGGCCGAAGTGGGTTTCCAGGCTTGTGCGTCTTGACATTTCCATACCCATATCCAGGTTTATATTCCCCAATGATCTTTGGCAGGTGGAGTCCGGATTTCTTGGCGTTCACAGTTTCGATCAGTTTGTTGACCTTTGCTTTTAATTCGGCTGTAGTGTCCTTCGTTACCCTTTGGAACTTAGTTTGGTCAGAGAGTATGATGTTCATTTTCGCCAGATATTCGTCTTTTTTAAGAATGACATATATTGGCGACTTGTCACCTCTCCTGACAACTATCTCCTTGTTCTCACGAAGGCTTTTAGCTGCCGCTTTAAGCTCGGGGGACAGTATGGTGCTTCTGTAGTTGCCTCGATTCTTTCCTCCTTCTGCAATAAGTTCTGCTTGTAAGGTATCTTTGGTAGTGACCTTCTTTTGTGTCTCGAGGTCGAATATGTCGTCCAACAGAATTTCCAACTCTACTTTCCGGGCCATTTCACTCGGTCTGGACATAACATGACAGTTTATGCCCAGATTTAGGAGAGTGACTTGGTCCTCAGTGAGGTTAATTCCTGCAAGGTTCAGGAAGCCATCTCTTGGTCGTGGAATTGCCATAGGTCCTCCATATAATGTTGTTAGTTTCTTGATAATCCTTGTTTCAGTGCTGAGGTGATGTTGGTCTGTGAGGATGTCGAGGTGTTGTTCAATGCGGGTACGGATACTATGGTCGATGTTGCTATTTCTCCACTCGTTTGTAGCATGAAGTAGTTGCGTTTTGTTGTCTTTGATTTCATTCTCTGCCTTGTATATCTGATCACGAATCAGATCCTGGCGATATTTTATCGTGAAGGCTTGATTCCTTGCTGCTGGGTCGTGCACTTTAACATTAGTATATTTTGGTAGCAGTCTTTCCTGTAGACATATATGTCATTCTTAAAAAAGACGATTATCTGGCGAAAATGAACATCATACTCTCTGACCAAACTAAGTTCCAAAGGGTAACGAAGGACACTACAGCCGAATTAAAAGCAAAGGTCAACAAACTGATCGAAACTGTGAACGCCAAGAAATCCGGACTCCACCTGCCAAAGATCATTGGGGAATATAAACCTGGATATGGGTATGGAAATGTCAAGACGCACAAGCCTGGAAACCCACTTCGGCCAATCATTAGCCAGATACCCACACCCACGTACAGACTGGCGAAGCGACTCAACGGCCTGCTGACTCCTTATGTTCCTTGCGCCTTCAGCCTGAAGTCTCCAAAGGAATTTGTGGACTTACTGCGGGGCGCACGGGCCACAGGGATAAGAGCCTCGTTGGACGTAGAATCGCTGTTTACCAACGTACCTGTGGACGAGACAATCGGAATGATAGCCGACAGAGTGTATCGTGATCCAGCCTGTACTCCTCTTGACATGCCAGAAAGTATTCTGAGGAAACTACTCCAAGCTTGTACTAAAGAGGCACCCTTCTTGAGCCCGGATGGGCACATGTATAAGCAAGTAGATGGGGTCGCCATGGGTTCTCCCCTAGGTGTCCTGTTTGCAAACTTCTACATGGGTACCATCGAGCAAAAAGTCTTAGTCGACATGAACTTGAAACCGGCCATATATTGCAGGTATGTTGACGACATTTTTACACAGGTACCTGATGTCAGGCATCTGCAGGAGCTGAAGGAGGCATTTGAGCAGAGTTCCGTGCTGCGTTTCACTTACGAGACGGAAAAGGATGGGAAGCTGCCTTTTCTAGATGTAACAGTCATGGAAAAGGGCGGAGGTTTCCACACTGCAGTCTACACAAAGGAAACAAACATAGGAATGTGCCTAAATGCCAACAGCGACTGCCCTGACAGGTACAAGAGGAGTGTTGTTAACGCATACGTCGACCGTGCTCTCAGCCACAGCTCGGAATGGAAGCAAGTCGACGAAGAACTCTGTAGGGTAAGGCAGGTCCTAGTCAATAACGGCTTCTCCAATGGTTTCATCGAAGACATCATAAGAAGGAAAGTGAAAAGCCATGCAACCTCCGAAGAGACAACTAACACAACACCTATACCCCCTATTAGACTATTTTACAGGAACTTCTTTTCCACAGCTCATAAAACAGAGGAAAGGGTCCTGAAAGATATTGTTAATAGAAACGTTATCCCTACAGACAAAAATCAGAGGATACAACTGACGATTTACTATAAAACCAGAAAAACGGCCAGCCTACTCATGAGAAACTCTCCAGACACAAAACAGAACGCTTTAAAAGAGACTAACGTCGTCTATGCCTTCAAATGCCCACTTGGGGACTGTAAGCTCCAAAAAACCCAGTATATAGGCAAGACAACAACATCTCTTTCTAGGCGTTTAACGATGCATAAACAACAGGGCTCCATTAAGGAACATATAATCTCTTCCCATAACCAAACCATCGCCAGAGAAATCCTAGTAAACAACACAGAAATCATCGATAGATACAGCGATAGCAGGCGGCTTGACGTTTGCGAGGCACTGCACATCAAGAAGTCAACACCAGCAATCAACAGCCAATTATTGCACAACTATATTCTACCCACCTCAAGACTCCGCTCCAATATAGAAGCATCAAGAAATATGGACCAATAGGCTTTCTACAAACACTTCTATTCAATACCCATTGTTTCTGTTCTGTCTTGTGTTGATACTTTTAATACCCTATTAATATCCCCTAGTGTTCTGTCTTGTGTTAATGCCACATCACCCTTCCCACCTCACTCAAATGTAATGCCACATCACCCTTCCCACCTCACTCAAATGTAGATATAAAATCAGGGAAACGCTAGTTCTAATCAGTTGTGTATTTGTGAAGTCTTTGAAAATGTAATAAGTTTTACGAAACGCGCCCGTGTCGCGTCAGACTAGAAATAAAAATGAATTTTGGAGAAGTGATTTTTTATTTACCTCCAACAGTGAAGCGTAATGTACGAAAGATTGAGAAAATTCGTGTTAGAATTATTAATCTTACTTTTTCGGTCATATTTAATAATATATGTCTACAGGAAAGACTGCTACCAAAATATACTAATATATATATATATATATATATATATATATATATATATATATATATATATATATATATATATATATATATATATATATATATATATATATGTCGTACCTAGTAGCCAGAACGCACTTCTCAGCCTACTATGCAGGACCCGATTTGCCTAATAAGCCACGTTTTCATGAACTAATTGTTTTTCGACGACCTAACCTACCTAACCTAACCTAACCTAACCTTTTCGGATACCTAACCTAACCTAACCTATAAAAATAGGTTAGGTTAGGTTAGGTAGGGTTGGTTAGGTTCGGTCATATATCTACGTTAATTTAACTCCAATAAAAAAAAATTGACCTCATACATAATGAAATGGGTAGCTTTATCATTTCATAAGAAAAAAATTAGAGAAAATAAATTAATTCAGGAAAACTTGGCCTATTAGGCAAATCGGGCCTTGCATAGTAAGCCTAATATTGCGTTCTGGCTACTAGGTACGACATATATATATATATATATATATATATATATATATATATATATATATATATATATATATATATATTTATGTCGTACCTAGTAGCCATAACGCACTTCTCAGCCTACTATGCAAGGTCCGATTTGCCTAATAAGCCAAGTTATCCTGAATAAATATATTTTCTCAATATTTTTTCTTATGAAATGATAAAGCAACCCATTTCATTACGTATGAGGTCAATTTTTTTTATTGGAGTTAAAATTAACGTAGATATATGACCGAACCTAACCAACCTTACCTAACCTAACCTATCTTTATATGTTAGGTTAGGTAGCCGAAAAAGTTTGGTTAGGTTAGTTTAGGTTAGGTAGGTTAGGTAGTCGAAAAAACATTAATTCATGAAAACTTGGCTTATTAGGCAAATCGGGCCTTGCATAGTAGGCTGAGAAGTGCGTTCTGGCTACTAGGTACGACATATATATATATATATATATATATATATATATATATATATATATATATATATATATATATGTATATATATATAATATATATATTATATATATATATATATATATATTATATATATATATATATATACATATATATATATATATATATATATATATATATATATATATATATATATATATATATATATATATATATATATATATATATATATATATATATGTATATATATATAATATATATATATATATATATATATATATATATATATATATATATATATATATATATATATATATATATATATATATATATATATATATGTCGTACCTAGTAGCCAGAACGCACTTCTCAGCCTACTATGCAAGGCCCGATTTGCCTAATAAGCCAAGTTTTCATGAACTAATTGTTTTTCGACTACCTAACCTACCTAACCTAACCTAACCTAACTTTTTCGGCTACCTAACCTAACCTAACCTAACCTATAAAGATAGGTTAGGTTAGGTTAGGTAGGGTTGGTTAGGTTCGGTCATATATCTACGTTAATTTTACCTCCAATAACAAAAATTGACCTCGTACATAATGAAATAGGTAGCTTTATCATTTCATAAGAAAAAAATTAGAGATAATATATTAATTCAGGAAAACTTGGCTTATTAGGCAAATCAGGCCTTGCATAGTTGGCCAAAAAGTGAGTTCTGGCTACTTGGTACGACATATATATATATATATATATATATATATATATATATATATATATATATATATATATATATATATATATATATATATATATATATATATATGCGGAAAATCCACAGAGAAATATGAAATGAGGTGAACGTTTCGGCTCTGTTAAAGCCTTTGTCAACGCCAGACTGACTTTCAGTCAGTCTGGTGTTGACAAAGGCTTTAACAGAGCCGAAACGTTCACCTCATTTCATATTTCTCTGTGGATTTTCCGCATAAAATGATCAGTGTTTTGTGATCGTCAATTGCACATATATATATATATATATATATATATATATATATATATATATATATATATATATATATATATATATGTCGTACCTAGTAGCCAGAACTCACTTCTCAGCCTACTATTCAAGGCCCGATTTGCCTAATAAGCCAAGTTTTCCTGAATTAATATATTTACTATAATTTTTTTCTTATGAAATGATAAAGCAACCCTTTTCTCTATGTATGAGGTCAATTTTTTTTATTGGAGTTAAAATTAACGTAGATATATGACCGAACCTAACCAACCCTACCTAACCTAACCTAACCTATATTTACAGGTAAGGTTAGGTTAGGTAGCCAAAAAAAGCTAGGTTAGGTTAGGTTAGGACATATCACATGAACATTAATTCATGAAAACTTGGCTTATTAGGCAAATCGGGCCTTGAATAGTAGGCTGAGAAGTGCGTTCTGGCTATTAGGTACGACATATATATATATATATATATATATATATATATATATATATATATATATATATATATATATATATATATATATATATATATATATATATATATATATATATATATATATGTCGTACCAAGTAGCCAGAACGCACTTCTCAGCCTACTATGCAGGGCTGCAGTTCTTGATTATATTACACGTGAATTTATGGAATAGGGAATGATGGAGCAGGCCGAATCTCTTCCTAGAGATTTTACCATGACAGCTCTCCCCCGAAGACTGCTCATATTGCCTATTCGACTGTAGCAGAATGTAGAATAGTTGGAGTGGACGAGTCCACCTCGCAGACTCTTGAAAATGCGTCGGCGACGATATTGTCCGAGCCTTTGATGAAGAAGATGGTAATGTTGAAGTTCTGTAGATACAGAGCCCAGCGAAGCAGATGTTGGTTGGAGAACTGAGCCTGCTGCAGAAACCCGAGAGAATACTGCTTGTGGAAGATGTTGGGGTAGTACTGCAGGACTCTGTGAAGTACAAGTTTGTTGTAGAATCAAGCCTGCTGAAGGGATCGACGAGAATGGTGATCCGAGGAGATGGAGAGATGGTTCATCAGATGCAAAGTCCTGCGTAGCATGTGTGGTAATTGGAGAACTGAGCTTGCTGTAGGAACCAAAGGAGATTGTGATACATGACGTTCATATGGTTATGTAGGACTCAGCGAAGTTTGGAGAACTGATCCTGAAGGAGAGACCAAAGAATGTTTAAGTCCGAGGAGAGGTTGAAGTTGTAACCTAGTAGATTGGATGGTACGTTGTGTTGCACGTCGGGAAGGATGTTAAGTGTTACCTCTCTGATGATTGTAGCTGGAGTTCATGATTCCATCTCGCGGCGGTGTGATGGTGTTCCTATCGCCAAGATGGAAGACTGAAGGTTTTCTAATACCTGGCAGGATGAGAATGGAGTTAGTACAGAACAACGATTTACGCCTTTCAAATGTAATGGAAGGTAAGTTTGTCTTACAATATTTTAGCTGAGGGCTGGTAAACTTGTCTGGAGGAGCTTGTTTATTTGGGTTTGGTTCGTAAAGAGAAGGATCTTTCCTGGTGTTGGAATAGATCGAGAATTTAGAACCAATGAAGTCAGGCCAAGTACAACGAGAAGGATTAGACAATACCTTGGTGATGGTGGTTGTCTTACTCAGGTCGTTGGAGGAGATGGTATCACACTTGTTCTGACTTTCCTGGCGGTGTCCGTACTGCGGGCACTGCTTCCTGAGGCGTTTCACAACGTTAACAGCCGTACTGTTCTGGACGGAAACTACTGTAGAATACCTGATGGTAGAACACGGGATAGAACACATAGGAATGTTACCCGAGCTTGTCTGGGACAGAGGCTCGTCATAGTTGTTGATGGACTGGCTGAACGGCTCAGAAGACACTGGTACCTGCATCATTGGTACCTTTAATAGAGGAGCGTTCGGCTTACCTGTCATCTGAGACATGTGACAATTCTTGATAAAGCGTTTAATATCTCGAATCATACCTGGACAGTAGAGTCCTGTTTCAGGACTTTGTAGGTCTTGTAGAAGCCGTAACGTGAACGAGATCCACGGACCAGACGCATATATCTGACAGTAGGCTGGTGGGAACTACCAGTTGTTTGATGTTGGTCCTTTCGTCGTCCTCCATCAATTTCCTGGTTATATAATGCCGGAATAACACTTTGTTTTCTAATAAGAAACCAGGGATAGAGTTAGGTTGGGTCTCAGCCTGTAAGAATAAAGATATTAAGGAGGGATCCTCTTTCTGCAACTTACGGAACTCCAGCACTGTGAGATTCGGTGGGAGGCTCGGAGAATGTTGAGGAACAGCTGCAGGAGCTGGTTTTGGGCGAGCAGCTGTGGCCCGCTTCGTCACCATAACAGAAGCGAGGGGTGGGGGGACGTCGTCAGAATCTGATGCGTGGACCTCTTCAACCAACTGCAAGATAGGGTCTTCCACTGCTGAGTCACATACCTGGGGATCTTCTGTGATGATTAAATTCGCAGGTTGTAGATCTTCTGCCAAGTCGTTATCCAGGAGAAGTTGAACTCCTGCCATACCTTGAAGTTACATTGAAGTGTTTCCGGGGCTTAGCGTCCCCGCAGCCCGGTCGTCGACCAGGCTTCCTCGTTGCTGGACTGGTCAACCAGGCTGTTTGACGCGGCTGCTCGCAGCCTGGCGTATGAATCACAGCCTGGTTGATCAGGTATCCTTTGGAGATGCTTATCCAGTTCTCTTGAACACGGAAGAGTCAGCCAGGTATGCCCCTTATGTGTAGCCATGGGAAAAGGCTTTTCCCGGATAGCGACTTGGACTTCACCTTGCATAAACGGACAATCCAAGCTGACTCTGGCAAGTGGATATGGAGTAGTGGCAGTTAGGTCCGTGATGAGGACAGTTTCTCTGGTGTAGGTGACGGTGGGTACAGCTGACTTCAGAAGAATAGATTGTAGAGCAGCTGTGTCCCTCAAGATCTTCACTTTGAACCTTTCCTCCGAATCTCTACGGCTGGCAGAGACTGTTTCGGAGTACAAGTGTCAGTTGAAGAGAGAGAGATCAGTGGATGAAACAAAAATATTCATCACAGGCTTAGGACTTTTATGAATTTTAGGAGGAGTTGTTTTGGGCTTATTTTCACTGCTGACCTTACAGTGAGGATTGGTACACTTTTCTATGGTATGTCCATAGTCTTTGCAATAATTGCAATACAACGAGGAGTTCACATTACTGGTACTCACTTTTTCAGGACTAGACCAGGAGGTCTTACTAGAAGGTGTGTCGGATGGTACTCTGTGAATAAGGCTGTAGGAGTTCGCCAACTGAGCACATCTAGTAAGGTCGGTTTCTTCCTTGTCGGCTAGGTAGAGACGTATGGGATTAGGTACACGCCTAAGGAATTCTTCCACCAGGATGAGGTTGACGAGATCTGTAAAGGTGGAGACTTGTGCGGCGTCCAGCCCCTTCATAAAATATCTCTTTTTGTTATTTGCAAACTATAGATAAGTGGTAGCACTTGCTTTAAGGTAATCTCTAAACTTACGTCTGTAGGTCTCGACGGAGAGGAGGTAGGCATCGAGCAATGCCTGTTTCAGTACTTTGTAGTCAGTTTCGGACGCTATAGTACTGAGAGTTACTGCAGCTCTATCTGTTATATGAGACCCGAGAAATTCCCAAAATCGGTCTTGGATCTTGCGTTTAGTAGAGATCCAAAATGGACGTTCTACAAACAAGTTCCCAAGTCTTAACCTTAACTAAAAACTCGTTGGTATTACCATATTTTGATGGTCTAGTAAATCTTGCTCCCGCCCTGAAAAACCTTATTATTAACTCAGTGTTTAAAAATGATAATGCAGTTATATCCATGTTAATTAAGAACTCGCCCTCATCTGTAGGAAGGGCGAGTTCTTAATTATGAAGAATAATTGTGTGTACTCAATCCCTTGTAATGAGTGTGCATGTGTTTACCTCGGCCAGATTGGTAAATCTCTTTCCTGACGTTTAAAACAACATTCGCATGCTATTCGTACAGCCCAGCACTCCAGTGCATTGTATTTACATTCCAGTTTGTGCGATCATTCTATCGACTTCAGAGGGGCATCGACATCTATGAAAATATAATTTATCAATGCAATCGGAAACATTGAAATGGAATTCGAGACATATTTAGTATAGCATGCATGTTGCTATTATGTGCAACAGATGGCGCTGTTTTTTAAAAACGCATGTTTTTACCTGTCACAGGGGTGGCGTCTATATAGTAGGTATATAAAAAGACACGCCAATTCGAATGAAACGTTGTGTCAAGATTTCAAAGCATTCGGTGAAGAACTTTCGGAGATTACAGCGTGTGTTGCTCTTACGTCCAACAGATGGCGCTGTTTTTCAAAAAAGCATGTTTTTTCCTGTCAATGGTGAGGCATGTGTATTGTATATATATAAAAAGACGCGCCTATTCGAATGCAACGTTGTGTTAAAATTTCAAAGCAATCGGTAAAGAGGTTTTGAAGATTTCCCTCACGTGAAAAACACCTGAAAAAACACTTTTCAGAAAAAACATGCTCTTTTTTACTGTTACAAACGCGACATCTATTTAGTATGTATATAATAACCTGGCCGGATGCGAATGGAACATTGTTTGAAAATTTCAAAGCAATCGGTGAAGAACTTTCGGATATTAGCGATTTTGAATGAACGGAAATTTCCATTTATATTTATATAGATTATACGATGTTAAGTTGTCTTACATGACAACAAATATGTTCTTGCTGCACAAATAATTTAAATGAATCTGGGTTCATATTGGCGAAAATATAAAAAGTAGAAATTCGTTATTCAGGTATTCACTGGAATAGCAGGATGTAGCTGTATAAAATATTTCCAGCAAATAATAATATATTGATTAATCGACTATAAATCTATGATCAGGTAATAATTCTTATTAAAGAATGCTGAAGTAAAGTGAATTCAATGCAATTCACGTAAAGGTAAACATTTTCCCCCAGCTGTGTGGGATGATGCAATAGTCCGCCATAATTTCTAGGGAAAATGAGTTATTACTATGCTTTATAAAATGAACTCAAGATTACTAAACTATTGGTTAGTAGAGTTAGTGGATTATAATACATAGTACAAGAATAGTTTCTTAAAGTACTAAGTGTTACAAAATAAGTGTTGGAAATTTCCAACACTTGATTATTCCTCAGATGACTGGACAATCATCCTACAAATCAGACCGGAGACCACCAGTCTCCGTGGTGTAGTGGTAAGACACTTGCCTGGCGTTCCGCGAGCGCTTTGTCATGGGTTCGTATCCTGGCCGGGGAGGATTTACTGGGCGCAAATCCTTAACTGTTAATCCTTAGCATCTGTTTAACTCAACAGTAAAATGGGTACTTGGTTGTAAAAACGATTCTTAACGGAGGGGGTCGTATTCCAGGGACCTGCCTGAAACACTACACGTCCTAGTGGCTGTACAAGAATGTAACAACTCTTGTATATATCACAAAAAAAACTTACATTAAATGAGCCATTACTGCTTCCACTATGCAGCACAATTGTTACGAACCCGGATCCGACGTCCGAGCATGGAGCAGTGACGACCGCGCCATCTGTGGGCCAGCTCCCGAAACCCCCTCCAAACGGACGACGACACCTGGCGAGGACGACGTGTACTAGCTACGAGAGCCAGTTTCCAGTCCCGTTCAGCACTCAACACCGCCGCTGCTGACCTCTGGTGAGGTGGTGCTCAGACTACAACTATGAAGTGGATGTGTCGGGCGTTTGTGTCTGAGCCTGTAAGTGAGGTGTTTTAGTGTCCCAGTTATTGATGACGTGTCTGCTTACAGAGTCGACCTGGGACTGCTGTGATGGGAGTTGAGTCAGTCTACCCGAGGCAGCCGTCTCCATACCTTGTGCTTTGCTGCAGCAGCTGTGAAGTCGTCCCCTGGAAGAACACTGTGGTGTGTTACCCTGCCAGTGGAGTGGCAGTAGAAGGATTACCCGGGACCGACTGCTGGAGACGATTATCCACTGGGGTACTGAGAACAGGAGAGTGATTTGTGATATCACACGAGACTCCTGTCTAGGGCGTTACCCTAATATCGTTCGTGGAGTGGCCTGACCAGCGTTGCGGGTCCGGAACCTGCCAGCAGACCGGCTGGATTTGTGGTTGACGGCCTCCACGGCGGTGCCCCCAGTGGACCTGTGTTTTGGCTGACCTGTGGCCAGGGTAGGCTCAACTTCTCAGAGGATTCGTTGTGAGGCCACGAAAGCACCGAGGACTCAGCACCGAGAGAGTTGAACCAGGGTCTTCAGGAGAAGACGATTGTGCGATTCTTCAGTACGAAGACAATTCCCTTGTACAGTGTTAATACCCCTCCCCCTGTGCACTCTTTTATATATTATTTATTTGGTGATGGTGAATTATAGTCTTAAGTTCTTAACTTTCTTTCCCTTCCCCCTTTACGTTTCTTGCGTCACGGATCACATCCCTTGAAAGCCACTACTGGCTTGGGGTCGGATACAACTTCCTCTAACAACATCAGAGTAAGAACCCCGTTGCGTCCCGAGAGGGCCGTAACAACAATAGGAGTACACTCGTTTTTTTTTAACTTCCACTAAGGGAAACCAACCCGTCCTCGACTCAAGTCCATTACATTCATGGTCAACCCCACAGACGCATTCATATATTTTAACATGCTGTTCATTCAAAACGGAAATTTTCTCAAGTATAAATTAATATTATAATATATTAGCATATTGTGTATAAATAGGCATAGGTTAGGTTAGATTAGGTGTTTAGGTTCTGTTGGTGATTATTTGTATTTGTAGTACGTGGGTGAAGCATTTACAGCGTTGTGGTTCGAACAAAATTCGCTAGTGAAGCACTTGTTCCGGATATGTTCGAACGTCAGCAGTTGTGAGTCGTGTGTAAACCGCTTTTCATTCATAAACAGGGGGTTTGGCAGGTGCATGGAATCACTTTTGGATCTTTGTTTGGAGGACGGGCTGGGGGTTTCACTACTCACGTTCAGAAGCTTACACATGACTCTAATCTAGCGATCTTAACACTTCTAGTCCATCAGGGCAACACAGGGATAGTGGCCTGAGCTACCGTGCAGTGAGGACGTGTCGCCTGCTGCTCCGGTGGTTTGAGTCGGTTCTCACTACGTGAAGAGAGCCATGGGGAAGGCTCAGCGCAAGAGGGAATGGACGCAGCTTTCGGACGAGGAGGGACGGTGGACCGTTGTGCAGCAGGCCCAAAGAAAACTGCTTTCGAGGCTTTACCACTTGCTTCTACCAGCAAGTCAGCGGACGTCATGGACCTAGAGAGGACAGCGTCAGTCACACACCAGCCAGTGTCAGTCAATGCTTCTCTGTCCGCAACGCTGCCGCGGGACGGCAGTATGAGTCAGGAGAGGACACCACCGGTTTCACGCCAGCCAGTGTCAGCCATTGTTCCTCTCTCCACAGCCCAGCCGCAGGACAGCAGTATGGGACAGGGGAGGACACCTCCAGTCTCACACCAGACATCGCCAGCCTCTGCACTTCTTCCAAAATTCAAGGTCATGCAGACCGACCACTTTCCTACAGCATATGGAGTAGTAACGGCGATGGAAAAAGAACAGTCAGAGCTCAAACTTTCCATTACAGTCAACCTGAAGGGAGAAATAATACTGACACCTCAAGACCAACAGACTGCACATTACTTAGAGAAGGTAAGATTCCTGCAGGGAACACCTGTGTGCTTGGTAAAGCTGGACCCTTCAGAACGACGCACACGAGTCGTGCTTTTGGGATACCCAATCGACTTTCCCCTGGATCCAGTGCTAGAACACAAGCAAGTCCTGAGTGCGGAACGTTGCCACACAAAAGTAGACAAGGCAGCGACGCGTCAGGTTCTGGTGACCGTCATGGGACATGTGCCGGAAACTTTCGGTCTTGGAAATTGGGGGACATACCGACAGAGGCCATACGTCCCGGAACCCCTACGCTGCTTCAGGTGTCAGAAATACGGCCACCATCAGTCACGTTGCACAGGACAGGAGAGGTGCGGAGTGTGCAGCCTAAGACATCCCACCAAAGACTGTATTGCCAAGCACAAGGCAAACCAGACCACAACAGCCAAATGTCCAAATTGTGGAGGCAAACATCATGCCTGGAGCACAACCTGCTCTGCACGGAAACAAAAAGTGCAGACAGCTCAGGCCAGGATCAACACACTGCCCAGCAGTACATCCACCAACACCAACGTCTGGAACACTCGTGCACAGCCACAACAGCCACCCGCTCTCACAGAGCAAAATTTCCCGAATCTGTCAATTCCGAATCAGACATTACACGAAAGTGTTGCAGAAGTCCAGCAAATGCAAAAGAGCAGAAAACACTTACTTTCGGAATCTGCTCACCAGCTATACAGTTTTACCGAGGTCCAGCTGAAAACCATCGTGAAGATCATGGCAGAGACCATTATCAATTGCCTACAGATGACGCAGAACGCCTCACAACAACAGACTCAAGACATCACTTGTGTGATAATGGACAAGATCGTGCAGCAGACCACAGTTACACGAGAAATAGACAGTCTCCGACAGGATGGAGCACGAGAGGACAAACGCCGCAACTTGGACATACTGACTACCGACAACAGTCGGATAGTCAAGACTCCGGAACATCAACATTCACGAACGCAACTGCAAGAAGCAGTGACCACCCACGATCAACAGAATCTTCCAACACAGGAGACAGACAACAACAGCCAATGCAGTCTGATATGCAGCAACGCCAACAAAGACGTATTGAACAGCAGAGATGCACAGGTTCCGCCAACACAAGAAACGGCCACGAGCAATCAATGCAGTCCGACTTGCAGCAATACCAACAACAAAGTGATGGACCACAGTTCTGCACAGATTCCAACAATGCCGGGGTTGACCACGGACAATCAATGCAGTCCGACCTGCAACACTTCCAACAACATAGCGATGGACCACAGTTATGCACAGATTCCAACAACGTCGGGGATGACCACGAACTATCAATGCAGTCCGATTTGCAGCGACACGACTTGCGAGGCGGAGAATATAGAGGTCGATTCCGAGGAGGAGTTCTCGTAGAACAAGCAACACCACCCGAACCCGTCGTCTGGCCATTACGAATTCTGCAGTGGAACATACAAGGCCTTGGAAATAAAAAACACACACTTCAGGAGGCTGCAATCAGCACGAAAGCAGATATCATCGTTTTGGAAGAAACTCTTTTTCCCAGCCACGAAATCCTTCAGATTAGCTGGATATCAGCAGTATGTTCTACCGTATGAGCGGGGGAGACTAGGAGGATTAATGACCCTAGTCAGAAACACCATACCCAGCAAGAATATAGACTCAGTTTCATGTGGGGACGGAGTAGAGGTATTAGCAGTTACAGTGAATATGGCTAATTTTGAGCTCCTCATATACAACGTCTACAAGCCCCCTAGACGTAAACTAGAAGCAGAGGCAGTGCTTGCCTTGGCCACGCAGGAAAATTTAATTATTGCTGGAGATTTTAATGCTCATCATCCAGAGTTAGGTGCAACTGGGCCAGCCAATGCAGATGGGCGCCATTTAGCTGCAGCTCTGCGTGAAGTACCTGAAATTACACTTCTCAACACTGGGGAACCCACTCACATTCTAGGAGGTTCCCTTGATCTTACATTCATCTCAACAGCACTCCAGCAACGGGCGAAGTGGGAAGTATACCCGGTGATCACCAGTGACCACTATGCTACTGTCACGACACTAAACCTGGCACGACCTCCTACACCTCCTGCGCAGCCTCGGTGGAATTTAGGAAAGGCCAATTGGAATGTATACCAGGAAGAAATTGAAAAATGGTATGCAACGTACACGCCACCTGAGGATTTGAACATATACGAGACCAATCTGCAGGAAGCCGTTGCAGCTGCTGCGAACACAGCTATTCCAATCATTATCACAGGTAACACGAAACGAAAGAACTATTGGTTCTATAGTAATGACGTTAAAGAACAGAACCACAGAGTCAACATCTTCAGAAAACATCTAAAGAGAAACCCCACACCAGAAGGAAGAACTCTGCTACGAGCGGTGATATCTGAAGCAGGACGAGTTTCTAGAGAAGTAAAGGAGGAAAGATGGTTTGAGTGGTGTCAAACTCTAAATGAACATAGTAGTCTTGGCAAGATATGGGGTCAGATTAAAACTATATCAGGTCGACCAGCCCGGCCACAGGCATGTATTCAACCATTGCAGGAGGCTGAGAGACTTGCTCTCCAATTTGCAGAAAGAACAGCTTCATATCAGCTTCCTGCAATGGTCCGAAGGCAGCAAGAACACTTAAAACAAGAGAGGATGACAGTCATTCATGAGGGCATAGCTATAAATGACGAATGTGACTGTCCCTTCACCGAACAGGAACTAAGCAGAGCCAAAAAAGGTGGTAAGGACACTGCACCAGGTGCTGATAACATTACATACTCAATGATCGCACATGCAGGTCCTGCTGGAGACCGAGGGATATTGGACGTCATCAATGCGTCTTGGCAGCAAGGCAAACTACCGCCCTCTTGGAAGAAAGCAGACATCATACCGATTCCTAAGCCGAATGAACCTGGCAATTACAGACCCATTTCCTTAACATAATGCGTTAGTAAAACTGCAGAACGGATGGTCTTAAATAGGCTACTGTGGAAGACTGGAGACCTTCATAAACACATATTTGGCTTCACTAGAGGAGTAGGTACTGCAAACTGCATAGCAACATTACTAGGAACAGTTAACTCAGGTCCAGCTATAGTGGTCTTCCTTGATCTGGAAAAAGCGTTTGAACTTGCAAGCCCGCCAGCAATGCTACACACCTTAGTTAAAAAAGGTGTGAGGGGGAAAATGCTAGCATGGATTCAAGATTACCTAAGTCACAGGTATGCCAGAGTAAAGTTGCAAGGACAAGTGTCGGACTACAACTTGCACGAGAATGGGACTCCACAAGGAGGAGTCCTCAGTCCTAGTCTTTTTAACATCCTTATGGAAAACCTTGTTACCATGTCCTTTCCAGAAGGGGTTACATTGCTAAGCTATGCTGATGATCTAGCATTAGTCGTTACGGGTCCTTCACTTCTAAATAAAGCTCAAGGTGCTTTAGATCAAGTGATATCTGAATGCAGTGTTTTAGGGCTAAAAATATCTGCACAGAAGTCTAAGGCGATGAGACTCGGTGGCAAGGCTCCTGACAGGCACCTACGCATTCAGGACATTAACCTTCAGTGGGTTACACAATATCGATATCTCGGAGTGTGGATTGATTTTAAAATGACATTCAATAAGCAAATTCAATATCTAAAGGAGAAAGCAAAGTCACAAATAAATATAATGAGAGCAATCACAGGGCCCCGTCTAGGAGCGGGACACAGAGTGTTGAGAATGTTTTACATACACGCCGTTCGTTCCCTGGTTGATTATGCAGCACCTGCCTTACTCACTCTTTCTCCTGGTCAGTGGGCAAACGTTGAGGTTCTTCAAAATGATGCATTGCGAGTCATAACAGGTGCTCCCAGATGGACTAAAATCCTGAACCTAAGACTAGAGACAAAGCTCACGTCGATTGAAATAAGGGTAAAGGGGATTGCTGCGTGCATGCTGACCAAGATATTGACTAGACCTAGAATCAGTTCACTTAAAGATATGATCACTGGAGCACTAACTCTGGACAGAAGAGCCTCCAATGGCAACAGGTGGACCCATTGTGCGATAAACGCCATCGATACATTCGATATGGCAAACACAGTCACTGAGAGGGGTGTCGACGACATACATGCAGACTTTGTTATACAAGCCCCTTGGGAATCTCTGCCAGCAGACTTTCAGATTATGGCTCTTGACGGAAAGAAGAACCAGACAAGTCCTCATCTGCTACGTCACATTGCACAGATGCATATAGAAGCAAACATGGCATCCGACAGCTTCACTTACTTCACGGATGGGTCAGTAGACCAGCAGGGACAAGAAACCGGGGCTGCAGTTACAGCAGGAAACTCTGTATATAGTTGGAGGCTCTCAAATGGGTGTTCGACTTTACAGACTGAGATGCTAGCCATTCAAAAGGCTTTGGAACATGCTCTTGCTGAACACCGACAACATGTTATCATCCATACAGATTCGAGAACCTCCATTGAAACCTTGCAACAGGAACACATATGTGATAACATCCATCTGATCACCAATGTCTTATCATTCATGCACACACTCAAACGACAAGGCCGACGGGTGCTTATCAACTGGGTGCCAAGTCATGTGGGACTATTAGGTAATGACATTGCAGACGAAGCTGCAAAACTTGCTACTAAGAGGAGGAATGTAGACATTTACATACCACAGAGTCTCTCCCAGATGAAGATAGTGATTCGAAACAGAGCAATGCGAAAGATGTACAGTGACCACAACACAGCAGTTGCAACATCAGGATCTGCGGGTTGGTACAAGAATTCAACCAACTACGAACCACTTAGTTTGATGAACGGGGGCAGTAGAACAACAGAAGTGCACTTACATCGCATCAGGCTTGGATACCCATGTGCATGGGAAATAGGCTTACAGGTTCCGGAAGGTGAGAGGAAATGTCAACACTGTGGAGAAATGCCCGACAGACCACTGGAACATTATCTAACACAGTGCACAGTTACAAACCCGTTAAGATTTCACCTTCGATTCACCAGAGCAGAGGAAGTTGTTAAACACATATGGCAAAATCTTACTGAAGCGACCATACGAGTCATACATACTCATCCTCCGCCCAGGTAAAACAGAAACGAGCATCACTTAGTGGGCCCGCCAGAGGCTTAGGGCCCGCGCAGGATTATCCCTGCTAAAAAGAAAAAAAAAAAGAAAAAAAAAAAAAAAAAGGGCAACACACATGGTCACTGGCATATCCAAAACCGCCGTATTATCGTTAATTTCTTCTTGCTGAAGGAAATTATGTCGTTTAAACTCCAGCAATATCTCAGCGTTCCGGTGCCAGTAATAATTACTGGTGTGAGGATAACAATAGTTAAGGACAATGGCTAATAGAGGCCTTCCTTCGAGCTCTTGAAGACGGCCTGCTTTCTCCCTGAATGTCCTGACGAGAATGCCAGCACAAGACGCTTCATTGAGCAGCTGCGGGCGCCTTGTGGATCCTATGACTTCATTTCGTCTTGGTCAATGAAAACCACAGGCCTCTCCCGCCACTTTTATACTCCTCTCTAATTCGTTGTGGCACGAGTTTCTGCTGGTGGAGCCATGCCTGGCGTTACTGCTTCTCACATAGTGACTAGTTGTTCGAGGTGGAGGGTTGGGGGGGTTTTGTGATCAGGCCTTCCAACGGTTTTGTGAGGAAAACCTCATTATCACCCCCCCCATACCACTCTACAGCAATATTTTCCCCACTGGTTGAGTAGTATGTCTCCCCTTGTAACAGACTTCTGCATTATCGATTGCAGCTGACCCTTGTCGCAACTGTTGTCCTCCTTGTACTCACCTCGCTGTACCGAGTCCAATAATAACCAACTTGATAAACTTTAGGTACCAAATAACGGTGTTAACTCCTGCAAGCTCAACATCAATAACATCAAGCAATGAGTTAGTGCCCTGAGAGAGCACTCTCTCACACACAGAAACTCAGAAACAGAATCACAGCTAGAGACAGATAAACAGAGATAGAGAGAGGCAGAGATAAAGATAGAGGAAAAGAATGAGACAGACAGGGAATAGATAGACCAATAGGCAGATGAATGAATAGATAATCCGTAGGAGCCGTGATGAGGGTTTGAACCTATATGCTCGTATTCTCAGGCACACGCTCTCTGTGTATTGAAGGAAGAGCGTCAGAGGTAGAACATTCCGAGATGACAGAGCCAGAGTGAATGGGAGAAGTGTGTGAAAACCCTGGTTCGGCTTCAGTGGAAGCCTTAGGAATCGTACATGTTGCATTAGTACTCCATGTTGCAATCATTTTGACCATGTCGTTGCCTAGTCGTCTACAGTGTATGCCTGGGAACACCCAGCACATTGGTTCGAACCCTCGTCACGGCTGTTACGCTTTGAGAGGAGTACGGCACTTATGTCCGTAGAGCATCTCATAAGGAGATACTCCTAGAGACTCATTGGGGAGACCTGAAAAATACACATAATGAGATCAAGTTGTTTATCCCAGTCCTTCAAGGTGTCATTGCAGAACTTTTTTAGGAGTGCTTTAATAGTCTGATGACTACGTTCAAGAGAACCCTGTGAAGCAGGATGATAGGGGCTGGACAGTACCTGTGTGATGTCGAACTCCTCCAGTGTCTTCTTGAAGAGATCACTGGTGAAGTTGGTGCCACAGTCGCTTTGAACCTCTCTTGGAAATCCATACTGGGTGAAGATCTTCAAAAGGTGTTTCACCACAGTAGCAGCCGTAATGTTCTTTACTGGAACTGCTATGGTGAATCTGGTGGTAGGACACATGATAGTTAATATATATGCGTTGCCAGAACTGGTCCGGGGTAAAGGACCAACACAGTCTATGATGAGTCTGTGGAAAGGTTTCGCAGGCACCTGGATGTGTTTTTGTGGAGCCTGGGGAATAGAGATGTTAGGTTTACCTGCCATCTGACATGTATGACACTGTCGTACGTACTTTTTAACGTCTTTTACCAGACGTGGCCAGTAATAGTCTTGTCTGATTCCGTGGTAGGTTTTGTTGAAACCATAGTGAGAAAGAGCTCTGAGGGCCAGGTGTAGAATATCGGGCCGTATGCTGGTGGGAATCACTAGTTGTTCAACATTGGCCCAATCGTCATCCTCCTTCAGCTTACTAGGTCTGTATCTGCGGTAGAGCAACTCATTCTCTAGGAAGAACCCAGGGATACTGTCAGGTTGAGTCTCAGCCTGGAAGAATAATGGTGTTAATGATTGATCCTCCCTCTCTAACTTACGGAACTCCAACTTGGTAAGATTCGGGGGTAGATTCTGAGGGTCGTGAGGGACAGCGGTAGCAGTAGAGTCAGCTAGTTGCGGGCGTGCAGCTTGTGCACGGGTGGTCACCAAAACCGGAGGAAAAACTTTATCACTTTCTTGAACCTCTGCTGGAACATATTCAAAGATGGGATTATCCATTACAGAAGTACACACCTGGGGTTTGTTCGTGATGATCAGGTTGGACAGTTGCAGATCTTCTGCCAAGTCGTTGTCCAGGAGAAGTTGCACTCCAGGCATAGGAAAAGGCTTTTCCCAGATGGCGACTTGGACTTCACCGGTCACGAAGGGACAATCCAGGTGGACTCTGGCGAGTGGATATGGAGTGGTAGCAGTGAGGTCAGTGATAAGGACGGTTTCCCCGGTGTAGGTGACGTTAGGCACAGCCGATTTCATCATAATGGACTGAAGAGCCGCTGTGTCCCTCAAGATCTTCAATTTGAAACGTCCCTCCGAATCTGTACCGTTGGTAGAGACAGTTCCAGGATACAGGTGTTTACTGAAGAGAGAAAGATCATTAACATGAACACCAACATTCATCACAGGCTTACCGGACTTAGGAGGAGTCTGTTTGGGTTTAGTAGATTCATTGCTCTTGTATTGAGCCTTCACACATCTATCTATGGTATGTCCATAGAGTTTGCAATACTTACAATACAATTGTGAGCTCACTTCCTCTGTATTCAATTTATCGTCACTGTACCAAGACTTCTTACTGGGAGGTGGTGATGGTGTCAGCCGGTGGATGAGGCTGTAGGTGTCAGCCGACTTCGCACATTTGATGTAGTTGGTTTCTTCTTTATCTGCTAGATATAAACGGACGGAAGGGGGAACACGTCTCAAGAATTCCTCAACTAGCATGAGGTTGACGAGTTCTGCAAATGTAGAGACATGTGCTGCTTCCAACCATTTCATGAAATATCTTTTCTTTGTATTGGCAAATTCTAGAAAGGTGGTGGTACTTGCCTTAAGATGATCACTTTTCAGCCTGCAATGCAAGGACCGATTTGCCTAATAAGCCAAGTTTTCATGAATTAATATATTTTCTCTATTTTTTTTCTTATGAAATGATAAAGCAACCCATTTCATTATGTAAGAGGTCAATTTTTTTTATTGGAGTTAAAATTAACGTAGATATATGACCGAACCTAACCAACCCTACCTAACCTATCTTTATAGGTTAGGTTAGGTTAGGTAGCCGAAAAAGTTAGGTTAGGTTAGGTTAGGTAGGTTAGGCAGTCGAAAAGCAATTAATTCATGAAAACTTGGCTTATTGGGCAAATCGGGCCTTGCATAGTAGGCTCAGAAGTGAGTTCTGGCTACTAGGTACGACATATATATATATATATATATTTATATATATATATATATATATATATATATATATATATATATATATATATATATATATATATATGTATATATATATGTATATATATATGTATATATATATATATATATATATATATATATATATATATATATATATATACATATATATATATATATATATATATATATATATATATATATATATTTATATATATATATATATATATATATATATGTGTGTATATATATATGTATATATGTATATATGTAGTGGATACAGCATGCAACTGCCACCTTGTTGGCCAGTGTTCGAGTCCCCTGGTGGGTTGAGTGTCTAAAAAGTTATAAACTTCAGCTACTGGAATAGGGTAGTATGTGCGAATATATATATATATATATATATATATATATATATATATATATATATATATATATATATATATATATATATATATATATATATATATATATATATATATATATATATATATATGTCGTACCTAGTAGCCAGAACGTACTTCTCAGCCTAGTATGCAAGGCCCGATTTGCCTAATAAGCCAAGTTTTCCTGAATTAATATATATTTTCTCTAATTTTTTTCTTATGAAATGATAAAGCTACCCATTTCATTATGTATGAGGTCAATTTTTTTTATTGGAGTTAAAATTAACGTAGATATATGACCGAACCTAACCAACCCTACCTAACCTAACCTAACCTATCTCTATAGGTTAGGTTAGGTTAGGTAGCCGAAAAAGTTAGGTTAGGTTAGGTTAGGTAGGTTAGGTAGTCGAAAAACAATTAATTCATGAAAACTTGGCTTATTAGGCAAATTGGGCCTTGCAGAGTTGGCTGAGAATTGCGTTCTGGCTACTAGGTACGACATATATATATATATAGATATATATATATATATGTATATATATATATATATATATATATATATATATATATATATATATATATATATATATATATATATATATATATATATATATATGTATATATATATATATATATATATATGTATATATATATATATATATATATATATATATATATATATATATATATATATATATATATGTATATGTATATATATATATATATATATATATATATATATATATATATATATATATATATATATATATATATATATATATGTAATGGATACAGCATGCAACTGCCACCTTGTTGGCCAGTGTTCGAGTCCCCTGGAGGGTTGAGTGTCTAAAAAGTTATAAACTTCAGCTACTGGAATAGGGTAGTATGTGCGAATATATATATATATATATATATATATATATATATATATATATATATATATATATATATATATATATATATATATATATATATATATGTCGTACCTAGTAGCCAGAATGTACTTCTCAGCCTAGTATGCAAGGCCCGATTTGCCTAATAAGCCAAGTTTTCCTGAATTAATATATTTTCTCTAATTTTTTTCTTATGAAATGATAAAGCTACCCATTTCATTATGTATGAGGTCAATTTTTTTTATTGGAGTTAAAATTAACGTAGATATATGACCGAACCTAACCAACCCTACCTAAACTAACCTAACCTATCTTTATAGGTTAGGTTAGGTTAGGTAGCATACATCGACGAAAACAATACATCGACGAAAGTCTCCGTACCCGCATTGAACAACACCTCGACATCCTCACAGACCGACATCACCTCAGACCTGAAACAAGGATTATCAAGAAACTAACAACGTTATATGGAGGCCCTATGGCAATTCCACGACCAAGAGATGGCTTCCTGAACCTTGCAGGAATTAACCTCACTGAGGACCAAGTCACTCTCCTAAATCTGGGTATAAACTGTCACGTTATGTCCAGACCGAGTGAGATGGCCCGGAAAGTGGAGTTGGAAATTCTGTTGGACGACATATTCGACCTCGAGACACAAAAGAAAGTCACTACCAAAGATACCTTACAAGCAGAACTTATTGCGGAAGGAGGAAAGAATCGAGGCAACTACAGAAGCACCATACTGTCCCCCGAGCTCAAAGCGGCAGCTAAAAGCCTTCGAGAGAACAAGGAGATAGTTGTCAGGAGAGGTGACAAGTCGCCAATATACGTCATTCTTAAAAAAGACGAATATCTGGCGAAAATGAACCTCATACTCTCTGACCAAACTAAATTCCAAAGGGTAACGAAGGACACTACAGCCGAATTGAAAGCAAAGGTCAACAAACTGATCGAAACTGTGAACGCCAAGAAATCCGGACTCCACTTGCCAAAGATTATTGGGGAATATAAACATGGATATGCGTATGGAAATGTCAAGACACACAAGCCTGGAAACCCACTTCGCCCAATCATCAGCCAGATACCCACACCCACGTACAGACTCGCGAAGCGACTCAACGGCCTGCTGACTCCTTATGTCCCTGGCGCCTTCAGCCTGAAGTCTCCAAAGGAATTTGTTGACTTACTGCGGGGCACACGGGCCACAGGGATAAGAGTCTCGTTGGACGTAGAATCACTGTTTACCAACGTACCTGTGGACGAGACAATCGGGATGATAGCCGACAGAGTGTATCGTGATCCGGCCTGTACTCCTCTTGACACACCAGAAAATATTCTAAGGAAACTACTCCAAGCTTGTACTAAAGAGGCACCCTTCTTGAGCCCGGATGGGCACATGTATAAGCAAGTAGATGGGGTCGCCATGGGTTCTCCCCTAGGAGTCCTGTTTGCAAACTTCTACATGGGTACCATCGAGCAAAAAGTCTTAGTCGACATGAACTTGAAACCGGCCATATACTGTAGGTATGTTGACGACATTTTTACACAGGTACCTGATGTCAGACATCTGCAGGAGCTGAAGGAGGCATTTGAGCAGAGTTCCGTGCTGCGTTTCACTTACGAGATGGAAAAGGATGGGAAGCTGCCCTTTCTAGATGTAACAGTCATGGAAAAGAGCGGAGGTTTCCACACTGCAGTCTACACTAAGGAAACGAACATAGGAATGTGCCTAAATGCCAACAGCGACTGCCTAGACAGGTACAAGATATCCCACCCCTGCACAGGTGCCTGCCTTCATATATCTCACCACTGTATGGGTGCCCGTCCTCATATATCTCACCCCTGTCCGGGTGCCCACCCCCATATATCTCACCCTTGTACGGGTGCCCACATTCATATATCTCACCCCTGTATGGGTGCCCGCCTGCATATATCCCACCCAGTTCTGGTGCCCGCCCGCATATATCCCACCCCCGTACGGGTGCCAGCCCTCATATATCCCACCCCTGTACGTGTGCCCGCCCTCATATATCCCACCCATGTACGTGTGCCCGCCCTCATATATCACACCCCTATACTGGTGCCCACCCTCATATATCTCACCCCTGTATGGATGCCCCCCTCATATTTCTCACCCTTGTACGGGTGCCTGCCCTAATATATACCATGCCTGTACGGGTGCCTACCCCCATATATCTCTCCCCTGTACGGGTTCCCGCCCTCATATATCCCACCCCTGTACGGGTGCCCGCCCTCATATATCCTACCACTGAACGGGTGCCCGCCCTCATATGTCCCACCCCTGGACGGTGCCCACCCTAATATATCTCGCCCCTGTACGGGTGCCCGCCCTCATATATCCCACCCCTGTACGGGTGCCTGCCTGCATGTATCCCACCCCTGAACAGGTGCCCGCCCTCATATATCCCACCCCTGTACGGGGGCCTGCCTGCATGTATCCCACCCCTTAACAGGTGCCCGCCCTCATATATCTTACCCCTGTATGGGTGCCCGCCCTCATATATCCCACCCTTGTACAGGTGCCCGTCTTCATATATTCCCCCCTGTACGAAGTGCACGGCCTCATATATCCCAAGCCTAAACGGGTGCCCGCCTGCATTGTCCCACCCTTGTACGGGTACCCGCCCTCATATATCCCACCCTTGTACGAGTGCCCGCCCTCATATATCCGACCCCTGTACGGGTGCCCGCCTTCATATATCCGACCCCTGTACGGGTGCCCCCCTCATATATCCCACCTTTGTACGGGTACCCGCCCTCATATATCCCACCCCTGTACGGGTGCCCGCCCTCATATATCTCACCCCTGTAAAGGTGCCCGCCCTCATATATCCCACCCCTGTACGGGTGCCCGACCTCATATATCACACCCCTGTAATGGTGCCCGCCATCATATATCCGACCCCTGTATGGGTTCCCGAACTCATATATCCCACCCCTGTACGGGTGCCTGCCCTCATATATCTCACCCCTGTACGGGTGCTCGTCCTCATATATCCCACCCTTTACGGGTGCCCGCCCTCATATATCCACCCCTGTACGGGTACCCGCCCTCATATATCCCACCTCTGTACAGATGCCCGCCCGCATATATCCCACCCCTGTATGGGTGCCCACCTGCATATATCCTACCCTTGTACGTGTGCCCGCCCTCATATATCTCACCTCTGTACGTGTGCCCGCCCTCATATATCCCACCCCTGTACAAGTACCCGCCCTCATATATCCCACCCCTGTACGGGTGCCGCCTGCATATATCATGGGCACCTGTCAGTGGTGTGGCTGGGGTCGTGGGCCCCCATGGGCACCTGTCAGGGGTGTGGCTGGGGTCGTGGGCCCCCATGGGCACTTGTCAGTGGTGTGGCTGGGGTCGTGGGTCCCCATGGGCACCTGTCAGTGGTGTGGCTGGGGTCGTGGGCCCCCATGGGCACCTGTCAGTGGTGTGGCTGGGGTCTTGGGCCCCCCATGGGCACCTGTCAGTGGTGTGGCTGGGGTCGTGGGCCCCCATGGGCACCTGTCAGTGGTGTGGCTGGGGTCGTGGGCCCCCATGGGCACCTGTCAGTGGTGTGGCTGGGGTCGTGGGCCCCCATGGGCACCTATCAGTGGTGGGGCTGGGGTCGTGGGCCCCATGGGCACCTGTCAGTGGTGTGGCTGGGGTTGTGGGCCCCCATGGGCACCTGTCAGTGGTGTGGCTGGGGTCGTGGGCCCCCATGGGCACCTGTCAGTGGTGTGGCTGGGGTCGTGCACTCATTACTATATACTTTATGTGTGATGTATAGAGGTAAGACCCCTGATAAAGTAAGTTAATAATGAGGAGAATACATTCTGACAATATTAATATATCAGTTACTTGGAAGACATATGTGTACAATTAGCTGGTATATGAGGACGGAGTGTAGGATAGGTAGCAACCACTTGGCCAATCTGGGATCGAACTCCGATCCCGCAAGAAGCGAAGACAAGAGGTTGGGATAAGAGGAAAGAGGGAGAGAATGGTGCCCTGCCACTTGGACCTTCCTGGATAAAGCGTCGACCATACAGCAAGTGAGAAGAAGGAGCTGGAATGTGAGTCTAGTGTAAAGGTACGGTGCCAAGCCACTTGAACCATCGGGGATCGAACGCCGACCCTGCTAGAAATGAGGTCAATGAGCTGGACCAATGATGACGGAGTGAAGGAACGTGTTCAACCTTTTAGACCATCTCTCCTAATCTCCCTCCCTTATTTACCTCTACCCTCTCTCCTCCCTCCCCCCTCCTCCCCTCCAACTCCCCTCCCCACCCCACCCCTCCCCCCCCCCACTCCTCCCCCCACTCCCCTCACCCCCTCTCTCTCTCTCTCTCTCTCTCTCCCTCTCTCTCTCTCTCTCTCTCTCTCTCTCTCTCTCTCTCTCTCTCTCTCTCTCTCTCTCTCTCTCTCTCTCTCTCTCTCTCTCTCTCATCCTCCGCTCCAAATCCATTTCAACCTTCTCATAAACAACGCTCCCATAGGTATGAAGACCTGTTTATTATAACTCACTTTATTTCCTCCAGGACGGACTAGGATTGCTTATTATGCCTTCAATATTGAGTAACAAAGTGTGTTACAAAGTTTGTGTGTGTGTGTGTGTGTGTGTGTGTGTGTGTGTGTGTGTGTGTGTGTGTGTGTGTGTGTGTGTGTGTGTGTGTAATTACCTAAGTGAAGTTACAGGATGAGAGCTACGCTCGTGGTGTCCCGTCTTCCCAGCACTCTTTGTCATATAACGCTTTGAAACTACTGACGGTTTTGGCCTCCACCACCTTCTCACTTAACTTGTTCCAACCGTCTACCACTCTGTTTACAAAAGTGAATTTTCTTATATTTCTCTGTCCTCTTTGTTTCGTTAGTTTAAATCTGTGACCTCTTGTTCTTGAAGTTCCGGGTCTCAGGAATTCTTCCCTATCACTTTTATCAATTCCTGTTACTATTTTGAACGTAATGATCATATCACCTCTTTTTCTTCTGTCTTTTAGTTTTGACATATTTAATGCCTCTAACCTCTCCTCGTAGCTCTTGCCCTTCAGTTCTGGGAGCCACTTAGTAGCATGTCTTTGCACCTTTTCCAGTTTGATGATGTGCTTCTTAAGATATGGGCACCACACAACCGCTGCATATTCTAGCTTTGGCCAAACAAAAGTCGTGAACAATTTCTTTAGTATATCGCCATCCATGTATTTAAAAGCAATTCTGAAGTTAGAAAGCGTGGCATAGGCTCCTCGCACAATATTCTTTATGTGGTCCTCAGGTGATAGTTTTCTATCAAGAACCACCCCTAGATCTCTTTCTTTATCAGAATTCTTTAAAGATTTCTCACATAATATATAGTTTGTGTGGAGTTTATGTTCTCCTATTCCACATTCCATAACATGGTATTTATTCACATTAAATTCCATTTGCCAAGTGGTGCTCCATATACTTATTTTGTCCAGGTCATCTTGAAGGGCATGACAATCATCTATGTTTCTTATCCTTCCTATTATCTTAGCATCATCAGCAAACATGTTCATGTAATTCTGTATTCCCATTGGTAGATCGTTTATGTAGACAATGAACATTACTGGTGTAAGAACTGAACCCTGTGGTACTCCACTCATGACATTCCTCCAATCCGATACATTGCCTCTGATCACTGCCCTCATTGTTCTGTCAGTTAGGAAATTTTTCATCCATGATAGAAGCTTACCTGTCACCCCTCCAATATGTTCCAGTTTCCAGAACAACCTTTTATGGGGAACTCTGTCGAAAGCCTTTTTTTAGGTCCAGATATATGCAGTCAAACCAACCATCTCTTTCCTGTAATATCTCTGTGGCTCGATCATAAAAACTGAGTAAGTTCGTTACACAGGATCTTCCAGATCGAAAACCATACTGTCTGTCTGATATTATATCATTTTCCTCTAGGTGTTCTACCCATTTAGATTTAATTATTTTTTCCAATATTTTGACTATAACACTTGTCAATGATACAGGTCAATAATTAAGGGGGTCTTCCCTGCTTCCACTTTTGTAGATTGGAACTATGATAACCTTTTTCCACACATCAGCTACAACTCCTGTAAACAGGGATGCCTGAAAAATCAGTTGAAGTGGAATGCAGAGCTCAGGTGCACATTCTCTCAGAACCCATGGTGAAACTCCATCTGGACCAACTGCTTTGTTCTTATTTATCTCCTTGAGCATTTTTTCCTCTTCTTCTCTAGACACCTCTATGTGCTCTATGTTGTTCTCTGGAATTGTTATTGTGTCTGGTTCCCTAAAGATTTCATTTTGTACAAACACACTTTGGAACTTTTCGTTTAGTGTTTCACACATTTCCTTTTCATTTTCCGTGAATCTATTTCCCAATTTCAACCTCTTAATATTATCCTTTACCTGCAATTTGTTGTTTATGAATTTATAGAATAGACCTGGTTCTGTTTTACATTTGTCTGGAATCCCTTTTTCAAAAAAATTTCTGCCTCTCTCCTCACTGCCGTGTAGTTGTTTCTCGCATCTTTGTATCGCTGGTATGTTTGGGGGTTCGGCCTCTTCCTGTATTGATTCCATTTTTGTGTCTTTTGGTCTATGGCCCTCTCGGGACCAGAGACCAGGTGTGTGTGTGTGTTTGTGTGCGCCAGGTGTGTGTGTGTGTGTGTGTGTGTGCTCGACTACATGTACTCACCTAGTTGTGCTTGCGGGGGTTGAGCTTTGGTTGTTTGGTTCCGCCTCTCAACTGTCAATCAACTGGTGACAGGAAGAGACGACTGCTGACTGCTGTTAGCAGGCTGAGGTCTTCCCATTTGCCCATCCCGGCGCTCATGGTAAGCTACACCCACGACCTTCCCTGGAGTGTGACCAGCCAATCGCTTAACAACCATGACCTGGGTTGTTAATGGATCTACGTATAAGTACTTACCAACCTGTTCAGCTTTCCTTAATCTTTGGTAACTTTGTTTTCATTTACTAAACACTTTATTAGTTCCGAGGCACTGGGAGGCTGTTTATAACAATAACAAATTTTCATTGCAAATTTTCGATCCTCGTCAACTGTTTAATAATAAATGTAAAGAAAGCCGCCAGAGATTGAGAAAAAGATGCAGAGATTTGTAAGTAGATGCGCTAATGTTTGGTGAATCCTGACCCAATCACTGTTGGGTGAACAGAGTCATACAGTTCAGGATTGGCGCCTAGTCAATCCTCCCTGGCCAGGATACGAACCTAGGCCAAATCGTTCGTGAAGCGAGTGCTGATTGTGCTACCATTGCGCAACACGGGGGACTGTTTCTCTTAATATTTAAGTTCGGGGATATCGTTTTAATATCTAACACTCTTAAAAAGTATAACCTATTGCAAATTGGTGCCCCCAGAAGACATTACGAAAGCCATTAACTTCTTCCGTTGTGTATTACATGGTTTATCACATTTACAGTTGTTTAGGGTGAGATTAAAGAAAATAAGAAGTGACTGGAAGAGATTAATGAAAATGGCAAAGGGTTGGTAGGACTGATATTTCAAAATGTAACACAATTTTCGTTGATGTGTTGTGTTTTTATTTAATTGATTATGTCTCCAAAGTATAGACAATTACTTTTATTCTGTCTCAAACTTTCCTTTGATCTTTGTCTTTGATAGATGAAGGAACACATCTTGAAGGGGCCTGAAGGCTGACGGCTCCTTAGCTAGAGCTCTGACACATTGTTTCACAAGTCATCAGCCTTCAAGTACCTTCAAGACGTCTTCCTTAAGCTGTCTAAGACCAAATGTATATGGAAAGTTTGAGGGGATTAACAGCCGATTCCTTTACTTTGAAGGCATAAGCAAATAATAAATAACACTACCGAAAAAAAATGAAAATATACAATTATACCAGCCCAGCCTCCGGTGAAGATAGTACTGATAACAACTATTTGGTCAAATGGTCAAATGAACAAAAAGCAGTTGGCCAGTTGGACCCCAAAACAGTTCACGTTTTGTATTATTGAATTAGCCCAAATGACATACTACAAAAATAGAAAAGCAATTAAAGAACATAACCTGTCTAGGTGGGAGAAGCCTAGGATCCTCCTTCCCGTCACTAACGAGGCGAACTAAGACTCAGTCACTGACAGAGTCCTGTCAGTGACAGGCGAGGACAGTGGTCCAAGGTGGGAACACGTCCCAGCACCAGAGCCTCGTGCTGGGACGACAGCCTGACTGTCCCTAGGGAAGTGACCTATTTCTGGTCTGTGGAAATGGTGACACTATTGAGCCGAGGGAAAGTCACGCGGTTCCACCGTTGCTGGAACATGTGCAAGGACCTAAAGGACCAGTCTATGGGTCTGTCCAGGTTAGGTCCCGGAGCTGACCTAACCCGGGGACGACAGAGGTCTGTGGCACCTGGTAGTTGGTAGCTAGGTCACAGGTGTGGCTGACCACGCTAGCAGGTGTGGCTGACCACCCTAGCAGGTGTGGCTGACCACCCTGGCAGGTGTGGCTGACCACCCTGGCAGGTGTGGCTGACCACCTTGGCAGGTGTGGCTGACCATCCTGGCAGGTGTGGCTGACCACCTTGGCAGGTGTGTCTGACCACCTTGGCAGGCATGGCTGACCACCCTGGCAGGCGTGGCTGACCACGCTAGCAGGTGTGGCTGACCACCCTGGCAGGTGTGACTGACCACCCTGGCAGGTGTGGCTGACCACCCTGGCAGGTGTGGCTGACCACCCTGGCAGGGAGAGGAAATAGGGACACTCAAGGAGGGAGTCCTCTTGCGTCAGAAGGGACTTGTGACGGGGATACAACACACATTAGAGCACTCACAATTTCCGTCAAGACGAATGAAGACGTTAGCGAGTCTTGCCGTCAAGACAATGTCCCAGAACACGAGAGCCTATGTGTCTTGTGTGTCCGGGGAAGGTGACAATATGCCCTCAGGCGTCTACATTATAAACTAAGGCTACGCAGATTTCTAGAAGTACTCTTGGTATACGTGTGTATTGGTTGCTTAGTAATGTCCGCTATCATCCCGATTGTCGGAATGATAGCGGACAGAGTGTATCGTGATCCGGTCTGTACTCCTCTTGACATACCAGAAAACATTCTAAGGAAACTACTCCAAGCTTGTACTAAAGAGGCACCCTTCTTGAGCCCGGATGGGCACATGTATAAGCAAGTAGATGGGGTCGCCACGGGTTCTCCCCTAGGTGTCCTGTTTGCGAACTTCTACATGGGTACCATCGAACAGAAGGTATTAGTTGACATGAATTTGAAACCCGCCATACACTGCAGGTATGTTGACGACATTTTTACACAGGTACCTGATGTCAGACATCTGCAGGAGCTGAAGGAGGCAATCGAGCGGAATTCTGCGTTGCGTTTCACTTACGAGATGGAGAAGGATGGGAAGCTGCCCTTTCTAGATGTAACAGTCATGGAAATAAGCGGAGGTTTCCACACTGCACTCTACACTAAGGAAACAAACATAGGAATGTACCTCAATGCCAACAGTGACTGCCCAGAAAGGTACAAGAGGAGTGTTGTTAACGCTTATGTCGACCGTGCTCTCAGCCACAGCTCAGGATGGAAGCAAGTCGATGAAGAACAATCTGTAGGGAAAGGCAGGTCCTAGTCAACAACGGCTTCTCCAATGGTTTCGTTGAAGACATAAGAAAAAATAAGGTGAAACGCCATGCAACCTCTGAAGAGACAACTAACACAATACCTGTACCCCCTATTAGGCTATTTTACAGGAACTTCTTTTCCACAGCTCATAAAACGGAGGAAAGAGTCCTGAAAGATATTGTTAATAGGAACGTTATCCCTACAGACAAAAATCAGAAGATACAATTGACGACTTACTATAAAACCCAAAAAACAGGTAACCTACTCATGAAAAACTCTCCAGACACAAAGCAGAACGCTTTAAAAAGAAACCAACGTCATCTATACCTTTAAATGCCCACTTGGGGACTGTAAGCTCCAAAGAACTCAGTATATAGGCAAGACAACAACATCTCTTTCCAGGAGATTAACAATGCATATGCAACAGGGCTCCATTAAGGAACATATAATCTCTTCCCACAACCAGACCATCACCAGAGAAGTCTTAACAAACAACACATAAATCATTGATAGATATAGCGAGAGCAGGCGGCTTACACATTTGTTAGGCACTACACATTAATTAAGAAGTCAACACCAGCAATCAACAGCCAATTAATGCACATCTATATTCTACCCACTTCAAGCATCCGTACCAATATAGAAGCATCAAGAGGAAATATAGGCCAATAGGCCCTTTGCAGTTACTTCCATTCTTCCCTTTCATCTCTACCCATTGAACTGTGTTCTGTCTTGTGTTGAAAGTTTGTTCACCTCATCCAAAACTGTTATAACATATCACCTCACCCAAATGCAGGTATATAAGACAAAAGCTGTTTAAATATTAGCATATTAAAACTCTGTTTAGTGTTTGCAGGTTATAG
>NC_091189.1:37064288-37101788 GCF_040958095.1 Procambarus clarkii | reverse complement strand
TTGTGTGACACCCAGGTTTGGGTTTAGTGGAAGCCTCAGGAACCCTTGAGGGTTCAGTTGAACCCCAGGTTGTAATCCTTTTTCCATGTTATGGCCGAGGGGTCTAAGGCGTGTGCTTGTGAGTACCCCCAGGGCAAAGGTTCGATTCCTGGCCAGGGTTCCTACTGATCTTCTCATTGATACATCTCGTTAATGTTAGTCCTCTTTGAGCCTATCAACCTCTAGTGGATTATTAGGCCACCACAACACCTTATTGATCAATCTCTAGTGGATTATTAAGGCCACCACAACAGCTTATTGATCAATCTCTAGTGGATTATTAAGGCCGCCACAACAGCTTATTGATCAATCTCTAGTGGATTATTAAGGCCACCACAACAGCTTACTGATCAACCTCTAGTGGATTATTAAGGCCACCACAACAGCTTATTGATCAATCTCTAGTGGATTATTAAGGCCACCATAACAGCTTACTGATCAACCTCTAGTGGATTATTAAGGCCACCACAACAGCTTATTGATCAATCTCTAGTGGATTATTAAGGCCACCACAACAGCTTACTGATCAACCTCTAGTGGATTATTAAGGCCACCACAACAGCTTATTGATCAACCATCAAGTATAACTTAGCCCTGAAAACAGTCCAGAATTAAGGTATACTGTCAATGTATAATCACCGAGAAGCGGTATAAACATCTCTCAATGAATATATTCCTTTCTGGTAGACAATAACAGAAGTATTGTGTTAATCAATTATGCATAACCTATAAGTTCCAAATGAAATAATTGACACGGGTTTATTACCTATGGTATCTATTGGTTACCCCAATTATACTTTGTTGCAATTATAAGTTATCTTTCTTGCAATGAAGTTGTTTTACATTTTTTTTACATTTTATTTTACTTAGTAGACTTTCCGTATTTTTAAAAGCGCTTGTTTTGAAATATTGTTTGTATATATTTAAAACTTTTAATTAGATGTGTTAAGTCTTATAATGAATACAAATATTGTAAAACAAGGCTTTCATTCATTATGAACACTATGTCAGTGCTTTCATTTTCAAAACAATGTCAGTACTCATCTAGTTGTTGTACTCACCTAGTTGTGCTTGCGGGGGTTAAGCTTTGGTCCCGCCTCTCATCTGTCAATCAACTGGTGTACAGATTTCTGAGTCTATTGGGCTCTATCATATCACATAGGTATATGGGTATATGAGACGGCCATGAGTAGAAAGTATGACATTTATGGTTAGCGATGGGTGTGTTGACTCACCGTGGGTGTGTTGACTCACCGTGGGTGTGTTGACTCACCGTGGGTGTGTTGACTCACCGTGGGTGTGTTGACTCACCGTGGGTGTGTTGACTCACCGTGGGTGTGTTGACTCACCGTGGGTGTGTTGACTCACCGTGGGTGTGTTGACTCACCGTGGGTGTGTTGACTCACCGTGGGTGTGTTGACTCACCGTGGGTGTGTTGACTTACCGTGGGTGTGTTGACTCACCGTGGGTGTGTTCACTCACCGTGGGGTGTGTTCACTCACCGTGAGTGTGTTGACTCACCGTGGGGTGTGTTCACTCACCGTGGGTGTGTTGACTCACCGTGGGTGTGTTGACTTACCGTGGGTGTGTTGACTCACCGTGGGGTGTGTTCACTCACCGTGGGTGTGTTGACTCACCGTGGGTGTGTTGACTCACCGTGGGGTGTGTTGACTCACCGTGGGGTGTGTTGACTTACCATGGGTGTGTTGACTCACCGTGGGGTGTGTTGACTCACCGTCGGGTGTGTTGACTCACCGTGGGTGTGTTGACTAACAGTGGGGGTTGTGTTGACTCACCGTGGGGTGTGTTGACTTACCGTGGGTGTGTTGACTCACCGTGGGGTGTGTTCACTCACCGTGGGGTGTGTTGACTCACCGTGGGGTGTGTTGACTCACCGTGGGGTGTGTTGACTCACCGTCGGGTGTGTTGACTCACCGTGGGTGTGTTGACACACAGTGGGGGTTGTGTTGACTCACTGTGGGGTGTGTTGACTTACCGTGGGGTGTGTTGACTCACCTTGGGTGTGTTGACTCAACGTGGGGTGTGTTGACTCACCGTGGGTGTGTTGACTCAACGTGGGGTGTGTTGACTCACCGTGGGTGTGTTGACTCACCGTGGGGTGTGTTGACTCACCGTGGGTGTGTTGACTCACCGTGGGGTGTGTTGACTCACAGTGCAGTGTGTTGACTCACCGTGGGTGTGTTGACTCACCGTGGGTGTGCTGACTCACCGTGGGGTGTGTTGACTCACCGTGGGTGGTGTATTGACTCACCGTGGGGTGTGTTGACTCACAGTGCGGTGTGTTGACTAACCGTGGGTGTGTTGACTCACCGTGGGTGTGCTGACTCACCGTGGGCGTGTTGACTCACCGTGGGGTGTGTTGACTCACCGTGGGGTGTGTTGACTCACCGTGGGTGGTGTATTGACTCACCGTGGGGTGTGTTGACTCACCGTGGGTGTGTGTTGACTTACCGTGGGGTTGTGGTGACTCACCATGGGGGTTGTATTGACTCACCGTGGGGTGTGTTGACTCACCGTGGGTGTGTTGACTCACCGTGGGTGTGTTGACTCACCGTGGGGTGTGTTGACTCACCGTGGGGTGTGTTGACTCACCGTGGGTGTGTTGACTCACCGTGGGTGTGCTGACTCACCGTGGGTGTGTTGACTCACCGTGGGGTGTGTTGACTCACCGTGGGGTGTGTTGACTCACCGTGGGGTATGTTGCCTCACCGTGGGGTGTGTTGACTCACCGTGGGTGGTGTATTGACTCACCGTGGGGTGTGTTGACTCACAGTGCGGTGTGTTGACTCACCGTGGGTGTGTTGACTCACCGTGGGGTGTGTTGACTCACCGTGGGGTGTGTTGACTCACCGTGGGTGTGTTGACTCACCGTGGGGTGTGTTGACTCACCGTGGGTGTGTTGACTCACCGTGGGTGTGTTGACTCACCGTGCGTGTGTTGACTCACCGTGGGGTGTGTTGACTCACCGTGGGTGTGTTGACTCACCGTGCGGTGTGTTGACTCACCGTGGGGTGTGTTGACTCACCGTGGGGTGTGTTGACTCACCGTGGGTGTGTTGACTCACCGTGGGGTGTGTTGACTCACCGTGGGGTGTGTTGACTCACCGTGGGGTGTGTTGACTCACCGAGGGGTGTGTTGACTCACCGTGGGGTGTGTTGACTCACCGTGGGGTGTGTTGACTCACCGTGGGTGTGTTGACTCAACGTAGGGTGTGTTGACTCACCATGGGTGTGTTGACTGAACGTGGGTGTGTTGACTCACCGTGGGGGTTGTGTTGACTCACCGTGGGGTGTTGACTCACCGTGGGTGTGTTGACTCACCGTGGGGGTTGTGTTGACTCACCGTGGGGTGTGTTGACTCACCGTGGGTGTGTTGACTCACCGTGGGGGTTGTGTTGACTCACTATGGGGTGTTGACTCACCGTGGGGTGTGTTGACTCACCGTGGGGTGTGTTGACTCACCATGGGTGTGTTGACTCAACGTGGGGTGTGTTGACTCACCGTGGGGGTTGTGTTGACTCACCATGGGGTGTTGACTCACCGTGGGGTGTGTTGACTCACCGTGAGTGTGTTGACTCACCGTGGGTGTGTTGACTCACCGTGGGTGTGTTGACTCACCGTGGGTGTGTTGACTCACCGTGGGTGTGTTGACTCACCGTGGGGTGTGTTCACTCACCGTGGGTGTGTTGACTCACCGTGGGGTGTGTTCACTCACGGTGGGGTGTGTTCACTCACCGTGGGTGTGTTGACTCACCGTGGGGTGTGTTCACTCAACGTGGGTGTGTTGACTCACCGTGGGTGTGTTGACTTACCGTGGGTGTGTTGACTCACCGTGGGGTGTGTTCACTCACCGTGGGTGTGTTGACTCACCGTGGGTGTGTTGACTCACCGTGGGGTGTGTTCACTCACCGTGGGTGTGTTGACTCACCGTGGGGTGTGTTGACTCACCGTGGGGTGTGTTGACTCACCGTCGGGTGTGTTGACTCACCGTCAGGTGTGTTGACTCACCGTGGGTGTGTTGACTCACCGTGGGGTGTGTTGACTTACCATGGGTGTGTTGACTCACCGTGGGGTGTGTTCACTCACCGTGGGGTGTGTTGACTCACCGTGGGGTGTGTTGACTCACCGTGGGATGTGTTGACTCACCGTCGGGTGTGTTGACTCACCGTGGGTGTGTTGACTCACAGTGGGGGTTGTGTTGACTCACCGTGGGGTGTGTTGACTCACCGTGGGGTGTGTTGACTTACCGTGGGGTGTGTTGACTCACCGTGGGTGTGTTGACTCAACGTGGGGTGTGTTGACTCACCGTGGGTGTGTTGACTCAACGTGGGGTGTGTTGACTCACCGTGGGGTGTGTTGACTCACCGTGGGTGTGTTGACTCACCGTGGGGTGTGTTGACTCACAGTGCGGTGTGTTGACTCACCGTGCGGTGTGTTGACTCACCGTGGGTGTGTTGACTCACCGTGGGGTGTGTTGACTCACCGTGGGTGTGTTGACTCACCGTGGGGTGTGTTGACTCACAGTGCAGTGTGTTGACTCACCGTGGGTGTGTTGACTCACCGTGGGTGTGCTGACTCACCGTGGGGTGTGTTGACTCACCGTGGGTGGTGTATTGACTCACCGTGGGGTGTGTTGACTCACAGTGCGGTGTGTTGACTAACCGTGGGTGTGTTGACTCACCGTGGGTGTGCTGACTCACCGTGGGCGTGTTGACTCACCGTGGGGTGTGTTGACTCACCGTGGGGTGTGTTGACTCACCGTGGGTGGTGTATTGACTCACCGTGGGGTGTGTTGACTCACCGTGGGTGTGTGTTGACTTACCGTGGGGTTGTGGTGACTCACCATGGGGGTTGTATTGACTCACCGTGGGGTGTGTTGACTCACCGTGGGTGTGTTGACTCACCGTGGGTGTGTTGACTCACCGTGGGGTGTGTTGACTCACCGTGGGGTGTGTTGACTCACCGTGGGTGTGTTGACTCACCGTGGGTGTGCTGACTCACCGTGGGTGTGTTGACTCACCGTGGGGTGTGTTGACTCACCGTGGGGTGTGTTGACTCACCGTGGGGTATGTTGACTCACCGTGGGGTGTGTTGACTCACCGTGGGTGGTGTATTGACTCACCGTGGGGTGTGTTGACTCACAGTGCGGTGTGTTGACTCACCGTGGGTGTGTTGACTCACCGTGGGGTGTGTTGACTCACCGTGGGGTGTGTTGACTCACCGTGGGTGTGTTGACTCACCGTGGGGTGTGTTGACTCACCGTGGGTGTGTTGACTCACCGTGGGTGTGTTGACTCACCGTGCGTGTGTTGACTCACCGTGGGGTGTGTTGACTCACCGTGGGTGTGTTGACTCACCGTGCGGTGTGTTGACTCACCGTGGGGTGTGTTGACTCACCGTGGGGTGTGTTGACTCACCGTGGGTGTGTTGACTCACCGTGGGGTGTGTTGACTCACCGTGGGGTGTGTTGACTCACCGTGGGGTGTGTTGACTCACCGAGGGGTGTGTTGACTCACCGTGGGGTGTGTTGACTCACCGTGGGGTGTGTTGACTCACCGTGGGTGTGTTGACTCAACGTAGGGTGTGTTGACTCACCATGGGTGTGTTGACTGAACGTGGGTGTGTTGACTCACCGTGGGGGTTGTGTTGACTCACCGTGGGGTGTTGACTCACCGTGGGTGTGTTGACTCACCGTGGGGGTTGTGTTGACTCACCGTGGGGTGTGTTGACTCACAGTGGGTGTGTTGACTCACCGTGGGGGTTGTGTTGACTCACTATGGGGTGTTGACTCACCGTGGGGTGTGTTGACTCACCGTGGGGTGTGTTGACTCACCATGGGTGTGTTGACTCAACGTGGGGTGTGTTGACTCACCGTGGGGGTTGTGTTGACTCACCATGGGGTGTTGACTCACCGTGGGGTGTGTTGACTCACCGTGGGTGTGTTGACTCACCGTGGGTGTGTTGACTCACCGTGGGTGTGTTGACTCACCGTGGGTGTGTTGACTCACCGTGGGTGTGTTGACTCACCGTGGGGTGTGTTCACTCACCGTGGGTGTGTTGACTCACCGTGGGGTGTGTTCACTCACGGTGGGGTGTGTTCACTCACCGTGGGTGTGGTGACTCACCGTGGGGTGTGTTCACTCACCGTGGGTGTGTTGACTCACCGTGGGTGTGTTGACTTACCGTGGGTGTGTTGACTCACCGTGGGGTGTGTTCACTCACCGTGGGTGTGTTGACTCACCGTGGGTGTGTTGACTCACCGTGGGGTGTGTTCACTCACCGTGGGTGTGTTGACTCACCGTGGGGTGTGTTGACTCACCGTGGGGTGTGTTGACTCACCGTCGGGTGTGTTGACTCACCGTCAGGTGTGTTGACTCACTGTGGGTGTGTTGACTCACCGTGGGGTGTGTTGACTTACCATGGGTGTGTTGACTCACCGTGGGGTGTGTTCACTCACCGTGGGGTGTGTTGACTCACCGTGGGGTGTGTTGACTCACCGTGGGATGTGTTGACTCACCGTCGGGTGTGTTGACTCACCGTGGGTGTGTTGACTCACAGTGGGGGTTGTGTTGACTCACCGTGGGGTGTGTTGACTCACCGTGGGGTGTGTTGACTTACCGTGGGGTGTGTTGACTCACCGTGGGTGTGTTGACTCAACGTGGGGTGTGTTGACTCACCGTGGGTGTGTTGACTCAACGTGGGGTGTGTTGACTCACCGTGGGGTGTGTTGACTCACCGTGGGTGTGTTGACTCACCGTGGGGTGTGTTGACTCACAGTGCGGTGTGTTGACTCACCGTGCGGTGTGTTGACTCACCGTGGGTGTGTTGACTCACCGTGGGTGTGCTGACTCACCGTGGGGTGTGTTGACTCACCGTGGGTGGTGTATTGACTCACCGTGGGGTGTGTTGACTCACAGTGCGGTGTGTTGACTCACCGTGGGTGTGTTGACTCACCGTGGGTGTGCTGACTCACTGTGGGCGTGTTGACTCACCGTGGGGTGTGTTGACTCACCGTGGGGTGTGTTGACTCACCGTGGGTGGTGTATTGACTCACCGTGGGGTGTGTTGACTCACCGTGTGTGTGTGTTGACTTACCGTGGGGTTGTGGTGACTCACCATGGGGGTTGTGTTGACTCACCGTGGGGTGTGTTGACTAGCTCACCGTGGGTGTGTTGACTCACCGTGGGTGTGTTGACTCACCGTGGGTGTGTTGACTCACCGTGGGGTGTGTTGACTCACCGTGGGTGTGTTGACTCACCGTGGGGTGTGTTGACTCACCGTGGGGTGTGTTGACTCACCGTGGGGTATGTTGACTCACCGTGGGGTGTGTTGACTCACCGTGGGTGGTGTATTGACTCACCGTGGGGTGTGTTGACTCACAGTGCGGTGTGTTGACTCACCGTGGGTGTGTTGACTCACCGTGGGGTGTGTTGACTCACCGTGGGGTGTGTTGACTCACCGTGGGTGTGTTGACTCACCGTGGGCTGTGTTGACTCACCGTGCGGTGTGTTGACTCACCGTGGGTGTGTTGACTCACCGTGGGGTGTGTTGACTCACCGTGGGTGTGTTGACTCACCGTGGGTGTGTTGACTCACCGTGCGTGTGTTGACTCACCGTGGGGTGTGTTGACTCACCGTGGGTGTGTTGACTCACCGTGCGGTGTGTTGACTCACCGTGGGGTGTGTTGACTCACCGTGGGGTGTGTTGACTCACCGTGGGTGTGTTGACTCACCGTGGGGTGTGTTGACTCACCGTGGGGTGTGTTGACTCACCGTGGGGTGTGTTGACTCACCGTGGGTGTGTTGACTCAACGTGGGGTGTGTTGACTCACCATGGGTGTGTTGACTGAACGTGGGTGTGTTGACTCACCGTGGGGGTTGTGTTGACTCACCGTGGGGTGTTGACTCACCCTGGGTGTGTTGACTCACCGTGGGGGTTGTGTTGACTCACCGTGGGGTGTGTTGACTCACCGTGGGTGTGTTGACTCACCGTGGGGGTTGTGTTGACTCACCATGGGGTGTTGACTCACCGTGGGTGTGTTGACTCACCGTGGGTGTGTTGACTCACCGTGGGTGTGTTGACTCACCGTGGGTGTGTTGACTCACCGTGGGGTGTGTTCACTCACCGTGGGTGTGTTGACTCACCGTGGGGTGTGTTCACTCACGGTGGGGTGTGTTCACTCACCGTGGGTGTGTTGACTCACCGTGGGGTGTGTTCACTCACCGTGGGTGTGTTGACTCACCGTGGGTGTGTTGACTTACCGTGGGTGTGTTGACTCACCGTGGGGTGTGTTCACTCACCGTGGGTGTGTTGACTCACCGTGGGTGTGTTGACTCACCGTGGGGTGTGTTCACTCACCGTGGGTGTGTTGACTCACCGTGGGGTGTGTTGACTCACCGTGGGGTGTGTTGACTCACCGTCGGGTGTGTTGACTCACCGTCAGGTGTGTTGACTCACCGTGGGTGTGTTGACTCACCGTGGGGTGTGTTGACTTACCATGGGTGTGTTGACTCACCGTGGGGTGTGTTCACTCACCGTGGGGTGTGTTGACTCACCGTGGGGTGTGTTGACTCACCGTGGGATGTGTTGACTCACCGTCGGGTGTGTTGACTCACCGTGGGTGTGTTGACTCACAGTGGGGGTTGTGTTGACTCACCGTGGGGTGTGTTGACTCACCGTGGGGTGTGTTGACTTACCGTGGGGTGTGTTGACTCACCGTGGGTGTGTTGACTCAACGTGGGGTGTGTTGACTCACCGTGGGTGTGTTGACTCAACGTGGGGTGTGTTGACTCACCGTGGGGTGTGTTGACTCACCGTGGGTGTGTTGACTCACCGTGGGGTGTGTTGACTCACAGTGCGGTGTGTTGACTCACCGTGCGGTGTGTTGACTCACCGTGGGTGTGTTGACTCACCGTGGGTGTGCTGACTCACCGTGGGGTGTGTTGACTCACAGTGGGTGGTGTATTGACTCACCGTGGGGTGTGTTGACTCACAGTGCGGTGTGTTGACTCACCGTGGGTGTGTTGACTCACCGTGGGTGTGCTGACTCACTGTGGGCGTGTTGACTCACCGTGGGGTGTGTTGACTCACCGTGGGGTGTGTTGACTCACCGTGGGTGGTGTATTGACTCACCGTGGGGTGTGTTGACTCACCGTGGGTGTGTGTTGACTTACCGTGGGGTTGTGGTGACTCACCATGGGGGTTGTGTTGACTCACCGTGGGGTGTGTTGACTAGCTCACCGTGGGTGTGTTGACTCACCGTGGGTGTGTTGACTCACCGTGGGTGTGTTGACTCACCGTGGGGTGTGTTGACTCACCGTGGGTGTGTTGACTCACCGTGGGTGTGCTGACTCACCGTGGGTGTGTTGACTCACCGTGGGGTGTGTTGACTCACCGTGGGGTGTGTTGACTCACCGTGGGGTATGTTGACTCACCGTGGGGTGTGTTGACTCACCGTGGGTGGTGTATTGACTCACCGTGGGGTGTGTTGACTCACAGTGCGGTGTGTTGACTCACCGTGGGTGTGTTGACTCACCGTGGGGTGTGTTGACTCACCGTGGGGTGTGTTGACTCACCGTGGGTGTGTTGACTCACCGTGGGCTGTGTTGACTCACCGTGCGGTGTATTGACTCACCGTGGGTGTGTTGACTCACCGTGGGGTGTGTTGACTCACCGTGGGTGTGTTGACTCACCGTGGGTGTGTTGACTCACCGTGCGTGTGTTGACTCACCGTGGGGTGTGTTGACTCACCGTGGGTGTGTTGACTCACCGTGCGGTGTGTTGACTCACCGTGGGGTGTGTTGACTCACCGTGGGGTGTGTTGACTCACCGTGGGTGTGTTGACTCACCGTGGGGTGTGTTGACTCACTGTGGGGTGTGTTGACTCACCGTGGGGTGTGTTGACTCACCGAGGGGTGTGTTGACTCACCGTGGGGTGTGTTGACTCACCGTGGGGTGTGTTGACTCACCGTGGGTGTGTTGACTCAACGTGGGGTGTGTTGACTCACCATGGGTGTGTTGACTGAACGTGGGTGTGTTGACTCACCGTGGGGGTTGTGTTGACTCACCGTGGGGTGTTGACTCACCCTGGGTGTGTTGACTCACCGTGGGGGTTGTGTTGACTCACCGTGGGGTGTGTTGACTCACCGTGGGTGTGTTGACTCACCGTGGGGGTTGTGTTGACTCACCATGGGGTGTTGACTCACCGTGGGGTGTGTTGACTCACCGTGGGGTGTGTTGACTCACCATGGGTGTGTTGACTCAACGTGGGGTGTGTTGACTCACCGTGGGGGTTGTGTTGACTCACCATGGGGTGTTGACTCACCGTGGGGTGTGTTGACTCACCGTGGGGTGTGTTGACTCACCATGGGTGTGTTGACTCAACGTGGGGTGTGTTGACTCACCGTGGGTGTGTAGACTCAACGTGGGGTGTGTTGACTCACCGTGGGGTGTGTTGACTCACCCTGGGTGTGTTGACTCACCGTGGGGTGTGTTGACTCACCGTGGGTGTGTTGACTCACCGTGCGGTGTGTTGACTCAAAGTGGGTGTGTTGACTCAACGTGGGGTGTGTTGACTCACCATGGGTGTGTTGACTCAACGTGGGTGTGTTGACTCACCGTGGGGGTTGTGTTGACTCACCGTGGGGTGTGTTGACTCACCGTGGGTGTGTTGACTCACCGTGGGGGATGTGTTGACTCACCGTGGGGGATGTGTTGACTCACCGAAGGGTGTGTTGACTTACCGAGGGGTGTGTTGACTCACCGAAGGGTGTGTTGACTCACCGAAGGGTGTGTTGACTCACCGAAGGGTGTGTTGACTCACCGAAGGGTGTGTTGACTCACCGAAGGGTGTGTTGACTTACCGTGGGTTGTGTTGACTTACCGAGGGTTGTGTTGACTTACCGAGGGTTGTGTTGACTTACCGAGGGTTGTGTTGACTTACCGAGGGTGTGTTGACTCACCGAAGGGTGTGTTGACTCACCGAGGGGTGTGTTGTCTCACCGAGGGTTGTGTTGACTTACCGAGGGGTGTGTTGACTCACCGAAGGGTGTGTTGACTTACCGAGGGTGTGTTAACTCACCGAAGGGTGTGTTGACTCACCGAGGGGTGTGTTGACTCACCGAGGGGTGTGTTGACTCACCGAGGGTGTGTTGACTCACCGAGGGGTGTGTTGAGTCACCGAGGGTGTGTTGACTCACCGAGGGGTGTGTTGACTCACCGAGGGTGTGTTGACTCACCGAGGGGTGTGTTGACTCACCGAGGGTGTGTTGACTCACCGAGGGGTGTGTTGACTCACCGAGGGGTGTGTTGACTCACCGAGGGTGTGTTGACTCACCGAGGGGTGTGTTGACTCACCGAGGGTGTGTTGACTCACCGAGGGGTGTGTTGACTCACCGAGGGTGTGTTGACTCACCGAGGGGTGTGTTGACTCACCGAGGGTGTGTTGACTCACCGAGGGTGTGTTGACTCACCGAGGGGTGTGTTGACTCACCGAGGTGTGTGTTGACTCACCGAGGTGTGTGTTGACTCACCGAGGGTGTGTTGACTCACCGAGGGGTGTGTTGACTCACCGAGGTGTGTGTTGACTCACCGAGGGTGTGTTGACTCACCGAGGGGTGTGTTGACTCACCGAGGGGTGTGTTGACTCACCGAGGTGTGTGTTGACTCACCGAGGGGTGTGTTGACTCACCGAGGGGTGTGTTGACTCACCGAGGGGTGTGTTGACTCACCGAGGTGTGTGTTGACTCACCGAGGTGTGTGTTGACTCACCGAGGGGTGTGTTGACTCACCGAGGGGTGTGTTGACTCACCGAGGGGTGTGTTGACTCACCGAGGGGTGTGTTGACTCACCGAGGGGTGTGTTGACTCACCGAGGTGTGTGTTGACTCACCGAGGTGTGTGTTGACTCACCGAGGGGTGTGTTGACTCACCGAGGGGTGTGTTGACTCACCGAGGGGTGTGTTGACGTGTAACAAACTAAAGCTTGGTTCACCAGTTACTCCATCTATCATCATTCTATTATGCAGGAAGTACCACACGTCTATGGGTCATCCAATAATGTTAGCAGACTTCTAGATGTTACCACTGCTAGGCTTAGGCTCGGCTACAAGTACCTCTGGCAGTTTGTAACATCTGCTGATGTAGATTTGACTAAATGTAAACTCTGTCAGCAGAACTATTCGCATACTTTGCGTCATTATATAATGGAATGCGAAAAAATCGTGGAATTCAGAGATAACACTATCAATAGTGTCCAAGCAATGTGTAAGTACTTCATTCATAATGATGTACTGCCCGAAATCTTAGCCAAGTATCCAAAATTTGCTTACTGTAAATAATGCATGCACATGACTGTAAAGCTGCCGCCCAGTTGGGTGGGTGTGGAGCACATGACTGTAAAGCTGCCGCCCAGTTGGGTGGGTGTGGAGCACATGACTGTAAAGCTGCCGCCCAGTTGGGTGGGGGTGGAGCACGTGACTGTAAAGCTGCCGCCCAGTTGGGTGGGTGTGGAGCACATGACTATAGCTGCCGCCCAGTTGGGTGGGGGTGGAGCACATGACTGTAAAGCTGCCGCCCAGTTGGGTGGGGGTGGATCACGTGACTGTAAAGCTGCCGCCCAGTTGGGTGGGGGTGGAGCACGTGACTGTATAGCTGCCGCCCAGTTGGGTGGGGGTGGAGCACATGACTGTAAAGCTGCCGCCCAGTTGGGTGGGGGTGGAGCACGTGACTGTAAAGCTGCCACCCAGTTGGGTGGGTGTGGAGCACATGACTGTAAAGCTGCCGCCCAGTTGGGTGGGTGTGGAGCACTTGACTGTAAAGCTGCCGCCCAGTTGGGTGGGTGTGGAGCACATGACTGTAAAGCTGCCTCCCAGTTGGGTGGGTGTGGAGCACATGACTGTAAAGCTGCCGCCCAGTTGGGTGGGTGTGGAGCACATGACTGTAAAGCTGCCGCCCAGTTGGGTGGGTGTGGAGCACTTGACTGTAAAGCTGCCGCCCAGTTGGGTGGGGGTGGAGCACGTGACTGTAAAGCTGCCACCCAGTTGGGTGGGTGTGGAGCACATGACTGTAAAGCTGCCGCCCAGTTGGGTGGGTGTGGAGCACATGACTGTAAAACTGCCTCCCAGTTGGGTGGGTGTGGAGCACATGACTGTAAAGCTGCCGCCCAGTTGGGTGGGTGTGGAGCACATGACTGTAAAGCTGCCGCCCAGTTGGGTGGGAGTGGAGCAAGTTTAGTAACTGTGTGACTCACCATAGATGTAAAGTGCCTTGTATAGTGAATGTTGTGAGCCTCTTGTTGAATCATTTGTGATACAAATGATTATTGATGTGTGTATTTGTGTGGGTGATTAAATATATATGTGTATGTATATATGTATACGAATGTATATGTACATGTATACGTATGTATATGTACATATATGCATAAGTATGTTTACATGTACATATAACATTAATAATTTTGTAACTAGCGTCAAAAGATTGTTATTTGCTTAGCTAAACGAACTAGAGGGTTCAGTTCCTAAACCGATTATGTGCCTCTGTAATCCTTTACACCACCGCCCACAGGATAGGTATGGGGTGCATAATAAAGAAAGAAATTGAATAAAGAAAATTTAAATTCTCAGATCATTTGGCATTAAATGAGACCACGTGGTCTCACACAACTTATAGTCACAGGGTAATCTTTACCTGAACTGTGGAAGGTCATCTGCCTTGGGATTAAGGGATTAGCACGTTTAGACTTACAAGATGGCTGTTTCCGTTGTATTAATTCAATGAGTAATGAATAGTTATAGAAATACAGCAATTACAGTAATAGCTATTCTGGATTAAGTATATATGCTAGGCTAACATGATTGTAGAGTAAAGTTCAAGGTTCGTATACCGTCAAGGAGACAGTGACCAGTTACAGTAAGGGGACTAGCTCGCCAAGCGTAGCCTCTGACCTACCCTGGGTAACGGTCACACGGCTGACGTGACCACAGCCTTCTATATATGTAATTCATAAAGTATAAATTCTGATCACTAGCCAGTATTGTAATTGGATATAGCTTTTCCAAGATGCCTAATAGAATTACCATTAGTGTAATAAGAATTCAACTATCTAGGTGGGGCAGTAGATTAAATTAGCTTGTTCAATTTAAACCCTGGTTAGTAATTTAGTAAGCCTGGCGGATTGATATTAGCTAGCTTCACTGTCCAGAGACAACCCGTTCTCGCACTCTCGTATAGTCAATATAGACTTATTAAATACGTGCATATGTGACATACTAAACATACTAGTTTACCTTGAAAAGCTTCATAGAAAACACCGACCTTACCTAACCTTCTTAGTATGTTAAGATAAGCATCTTATTGCTTCGTAATTACATTTATTAATTAACCTATTATAGGTATAGGTTAAGTAATAATTGTAATTATGAAGCAATAAGATGCTTATCTTAACATACTAAGAAGGTTAGGTAAGGTTGGTGTTTTCTATGAAGCTTTTCAAGGTAAACTAGTATGTTTAGTATGTCACATATGCATGTATTTAATAAGTCAATATTGACTGTAAGAAAGTGCGAAAACGGGTTGCCAGAGACAGAGGCCAGACAGTATGGTCTGAACAGCTGGGAGGTCACCATCTCACCTTTCTGAAGACCAGACACCATCCTCTGGTCCTTAGAATTTTACGGTACAGTGCTTTAAGAGTGTGGTACAGTTGATACTCATTTTGCCTCAGTAAGAAATACTTCAGTAAGGAAGTATTACGGTAGGGAGTGTTTCTTATTATTTATATTTTTTGACAGTTTTGTTTCAGTAAACTTTGTTTTAGATTTATGGTGGTTTTGAGTTTTCCAATATTACTTATGATTGTCTTTGCTGTGGTCCCCACGAGTCTGTTTTATTGGGCTAAGTCGATATTCATACTGCGAGCAAGCCTAGTCCATTTTAAAATCTGAGATATCCCCTTGTTTTCAAGTTAATTCCCCACGCTTAACGTAAATTCATCCCCCCCCTTTTCCAAGTAATTGAGGATTAAGCCCCAAGGAATTGATGGTTAATTAATTGGTCCAAACCATGATCTTGAGGTTATCTTGAGATGATTTCGGGGCTTTTTAGTGTCCCCGCGGCCCGGTCCTCAACCAGGCCTCCACCCCCAGGAAGCAGCCCGTGACAGCTGACTAACTCCCAGGTACCTATTTACTGCTAGGTAACAGGGGCATTCAGGGTGAAAGAAACTTTGCCCATTTGTTTCTGCCTCGTGCGGGAATCGAACCCGCGCCACAGAATTACGAGTCCTGCGCGATATCCACCAGGACCTAGATTCAGGAAGCTCTGTGTATTTCTTCGTAAGTGGGTTTGCTTCGAAGGTTCCTAAGTGCGACCTAAGAAAATGCTTAGGTGCGATTCAATAAGGTATACTTAGGAAGAAAATTGTTGGTTCACCTGCGTGCCGATAGAGGTCACTACTGTGTTTCGTTTGGCCAATCAGAGAGCAGCAACATTCTTCATATTGAAGATTTAGCGCTGGCTTATCGGAGCTCTACTGCCGCCTATTTACGTCGAATTTTCTTATAAAATTAGTATATTTCGAAGTAAAACAATGTTTTTTCAACTTCTACAGCCAGCACCGACATTGTAGTAAACAAATATGTTACATTTGTTGTTTACCTACGTAATTCTAAGAGATACTGTGTAGCTGTCCTTGTTGCTCGGAAGATGCGCTGACAATTATTGTATATATTTACTGAATTTACCCAAGGGCCACTAACTATCTAGTGGCCTCGAAGAGGACAGAAAGCCGGCGGCTTGTTAAAGGGCCCGCCAATTGTCTTAATGATATTTTTTAGCTGGAATTTGGCATTAATGGCTTCTGCGGGTAGGCGGTTCCATGGGTTTATAGCCCTCTTGGTGGAAAAAAAACATGTTTTCAGTCCTACTTGAGAGAACATACTCTCCAACACTATATCTGTGATTGTCCTGTTATCAGTGACTTCATACCAAATGGTATGAGGTATTTTGAGCTCTGTAATTACTTCATACACTCAGGAATATTGGAAGATATTCTTGTGCTGCACCCAGATTTTGCCAGTGGAGGCTAATAGATCAGCATTAAGTATTTTGTTCTCTCCTAATTCCATGTATGACTGGCCATCCTGTGAGGTGAGGATGTTGGGTGAGCTGGTAGCTGGTTTTTGATCTACACTGTGTGGTCCTTTATACAGAATAGGAAAGCAGCACATTGCTGTGTATACCTAAACATGTTTAAAAATACATTGTTTGAGAGGAGTTTTGTAGAAACTGGTAAGAGTAATTATAATATAATGTTTCCATGATTCAGTGCTTACCTCTTGTGAAAATTGCTTAGAGTTGTTTAGTCAGAGTTGATTTGTTTTTTGTAATGAGGCTGGTATTTTCTAAATTGATTCCATGTACAGTATGTCTAACCATCCTGTGAGATGGGAGTATTAGATAAACTTATAGCTAGTTTTTTATCTACACTGTGTAATATTCCATATAGAATAGGGTAGTAGCACATTGCTGTGTATACCTAATCTTCTTAATAAAAAAATCAGGAATAAAGATTTTAAATTATAGTTTGTATTATTACAAATACAGTACTGTATTATCCTTATTAAATCATGTTGACCATGGATCATTAAGATCTCATGTTGATATGTAATACAAGTCATATTTCTTTTGAACTGCTAATCCATGCTAATCATTCATTAAATTGTGCATTATGTCTCAATTTTTCACTTCCTTGGATATACTGTACAGTACAAAAAGATAGGATAAAAATAAACCAGTAATATTTCTTTCATTATATTTTTCATTTAAATAACTGCATCAATATTTTTACAGCTGACAGGATTTGTTTTACCATACAGGTGCATTATTTGTTAAAAAAAATTTGGTTTATTGTTACACACAATGGTGCTACATAGCCTTCCCAGCTTGGTGCCTTCTTTTAATACTTACTGATTAAAAAATAAATAATAAATACATTTTATTCAGGAAAAGTACATACAGTTGATTTACAAACATAATGTTGGATTTATAGACAGAGCTAGTACATACAATACCTAAAGCCACTAATACTCGTAGCATTTCGGGCAAGGTGTGGGGGAAAAAACATAGACTAAAACTTAGTAATCGGGATTAGGTATAAATTGTGTTGAAAGAAGGAATAAAAAATACAAAAAGGGGGGTTAGCATAGCATAACTCAGCAATTGCAAATGTTGGTGAACAGCGTTGTTTAAAAAATAGCAAGACATGGGTTGACATTTAGGAGGTAAGTTAGGTTACATGGAGTTAATTAGGCAGTACTTGGTTTAACTCTTAAACTGGTTGAGAGAGGTATAGCCTTTGACATGATTCGGGAGGTCATTCCACATTCTGGGTCCCTTGATTTGTAGAGCACTTCTAGTTTGGTTACACACAGCCAAATTGAGTAACAGGAAGAGGTCTTGGACACAAATTTGTTCCATGCTAAATGTAGAGGAATCAGCTGAGTATTCCTCAAATAAAATAAGTTGCCTCAGCTTATAAGGTAAATAAAATAAGCATTTCTCAAATAAGTAGCTGCCTCACCTCACTGCCTTACTGCTACATAGCCTTCCCGGCATGGTGCCTTCTTTTGATAATTACTTGTTCCACACCCAAATTGTATAACAGGAAGAGGTTTTGGACCCCTACTTCCCTCTCTCTTTTTTAATAATCTACAGTATATAGTCATAATTATAGCTTTAAGTATTCAATGAATAAAGTTTGTGACATTTTTACCCTTCTCCTTACCTAACATCATTTGTGCAGCATATTTTTATTTTATGTCTCACCCAGATTTAATTTCAAAATAAAACCAAACTAAATAAATTAGAAATGGGTATGTATAGCTAAGGTACACCCTTACTACTAGGTGAACAGGGGCATTTGGTGATAGTAAATGATCCCATCAGGCAGGGCTCATCACCTTCTCTCATATTTCATGTTCACCAGTGTTTATTTACTTAATAACTACTGGTATAATATCTTGCTATTATAAAACTAATTCTACTATCATCAAACACATATTTACTTCAAGTTTCAAGCAGAGAATGCATATATAACTAACACGAAGGACTCCTCTTCACTAGATTCACCAGCTATAATATTTTGGTCATGTTCCAATATCATAAATCGATCCCAGTGTTATGTAGTAGAGAAAAAATGACTTATATCCAGCTTACGTAAAGCTACGAGTGGTCGAAACCACACTTAAATCCCGGAATGAACTTACGAAGGTTTTTCCACTTAGGGTAGCTCTTTGAATACGGACGTAGCCGCCACGAAGGCGCTAAGAAGGAATTCGTTCTTAGCTAAGAGGAAAAACCTTCGTAAGTACCTTCCTGAATCCGGCCCCAGGCTACGAGGCCCCCTAATTTATGATTAATTAATCTTCTAAATCGTTTTAAGGTTGGTGGTGGTAGCAAGTGAAGGTCCTTGAGTTTGCTAGAAAAGCCTAGTACAGGGTCTCGTGTTTGTAGTATCTTAGGCGGTCAATCATCAAGAGACGTGGACTGAGGGCTGGAAGAAGAGGGCTTTTTAAGTTAAGAGATCTACGGGTAGACGGGTAGTGGACAAGAGAGAGACATTACCCCCATCCCATTACAGACTCACCGTAGGGTGTGTTTACTCACTGAGGGGTGTGTTGACTCACTGAGGGGTGTGTTGACTCACTGAGGGCTGTGTTGACTCATCGTGGGGTGTGTTGACTCATCATGGGGGTGTGTTGACTCATCGTGGGGTGTGTTGACTCACCGAAGGGTGTGTTGACCTACCAAGAGAGGTGTGTTGACTCATCGAGGGGTGTTTTGATTTACCGTGGGGGTGTGTGTTGTGTCATTGAAGTGTTGTGTTGACTCAGTGAGAGGGGGGGGGGGTGTTCACTTATCGAGGGTGTGTGTGTTGACTCACCAAGGGGGTGTGTTGACTCTCCCAGGGGGGGGGGGTGTTCACTCATCGAGGGTGTGTGTGTTGATTCACCGAGAGGGGGGTTGTGCAAACCTACCGAGGGGGTGTGTTGACTCACCAAGGTGGGTGTTGACTCACCAAGGGGTTGTGTTGACTCTCCCAGGGGGGGGGGCGGGGGTTGTTAACTTTAACCACTCTGTAAATGTCTGACAACAGCATGTTGATAAGCCTTATCCCCAACATAAAAAACTAAAGCATACCTTATCAAATTATTTCATAAATACCAATAAATTTAAGATAAAACAGATCAACCCTGTTTTCCTTCTTTAATACAATAATATATTAATAATAATAATAATAATAATAATAATAATAATAATAATAATAATAATAATAATAAACAATGCACAGCTGGAACAGAAAACGGACAGTTTCCCCTGAAGATAAATAACTGGGGCAAACTATTATAAATCGAAGACATGAGTAATGAACGCTCGTCAGAGCCGCCAAAAGGCTGAGAAAACCTCTTTTTAATATAAAGTGGAGAGATGATTAATGGCCCCCGATGTATCATACTTAAATTGTTTGATTCTGCGCAAGGAACAGTACTTGGGAAATATATAATTAAGTTTAGTTTTAGTTTAATAGAAAGACTTTTTTTAGCTTTCAGTGTTCAATATACAAACGTTAACAAAGACACTGTCAGAAGGACTTTGAGAAAAACAACTCTCAGGAAATCCTGAAGGTATAATCCCAGCTGGAGGAGTACCCCTCTTTAAGGAGTATATACCCTAAGAGTTTACTTTTGTCCCGGACTGTGTTCATGGCTACAGTGTACGTGCTGGTTGGTCAATATAAGCTATTGTAGTGGTCAAATCCACAAGGGCCGTGACGAGGATTAGAACCTGCGTCCGGGAGCATCCCAGACACTGCCTTAATCACGTTAGTGTGATCTCTGTGTGTAATGATGTAAGGGCGAAGAGGGAGAACGGCCTATTGACATAGCTCGGGTGCAGGGAGGGGGGGAGTTGTGTAAAAGCCTGGTTTGTGCCTCGGAGAGGCTACGGGATCCAGTAAGTTCAGTAGAACTTCGGTTTCAACTCTTTTACCCTGTCGTAGGTCAGTCGATTAAGGGAGTGTCTGGGATGGTCCCGGACGCAGATTCGAATCCTCGTCACGGCCCTTGTGGATCTGTTCATTTGATGCATCACGTTAGTGTGATATCTGTGTGTATTGTGGTGGTGTTAATAACCCTGTAGCGGTTGATACGCCCAAGTCCAAAGCCCACCCATCTTGGTGTACATACGCTCTGAGTTGACTTTATTTCTGGCCAGTGTTCAGGACGGGAGTATACTTGCTCTGATCAACAAACACCTCTGCTGTGTCTAATTTTGATTCGCCTCGTCATGGAATTCGATTAAACCTGTGATGCACGAGTTACCCCTCCCTGAACCCCCGCAGGTGGGGAATTACACAATTCTTCCTCCCAAGGCGTTCAGCTAGTTTTCTTTCACAATCTTCCTCATGTTCTGTGATGCTTTTTCTGAGTTCTCTTCCCCATGGTAATTCTAATTGGAATTTTCCTCGTCTCATAATTTCCCTTTTGGTATGCCACCCTTTTGTTTTCTGATCTCTTTCTTGAGTAAAATATCCATACTGTGCCCCCGTACAGTTCTTTGTCCTCCTCTTTTGTCCTTTGCCTATTTTTCCATGGTTGAAGTTTCTCAGGATTACAAGTTGGGATCCATTTCTATAGGCGACATAGGCGGACTTTTCCATTACAGTAATAACTGCCATATTCTTTGCATCATATTCCTATCTAGGACTTCTGTTATTTATCACTGCTGCTATCTTTGGCCCTCCTATTGTCATGGTGCCTCTTATGTAGTTTCTAAACTCTTCGCAGTCTTTTCGGCCCAACATGGCCACTCCTCTTAGTCCATATCTTTTATTTCTCAATACAATGCAATGTAGTCGTGGGGAAACACTGCATCCGTTATGACACCTGACAATATCGTTTCAGTGAGTGTTATTACAAAGAGGTTATCATCTGCTTTCCCCAAGGTCTCTTGCTTTATATGTAAATTTCATTTATGTATGAGGACATTACTTTGAAGCTAATTTTCTTCTTTCCAGTTTCACTCACCCTTGGTGCCAATATTCCACTGCTGTAGGAGGTTGTTCTGTGGGGCTAATATAAGGTGGGGAGAATACTAGGGACTTTAGTTGGGGAGGGGAGTGGGGGGGGGGGGAGGAGCAAGGCAGATGGAGAGGGGCTTGGTGGTTGTTGGCTCGGGGAGTTGGGGGCAGGGCGGGGTTAGTTCTTGCCAAGAGTTACATGGCGAGGGGCAGGGTGTGTGATTGCGTATGTATGTGTGTGGGTGTGTACGTGATTGTTCTACTCGTCTAGTTGTGCTTGCGGGGGTTGAGCTCTGGCTCATTGGTCCCGCCTCTCAACCGTCAATCAATTGGTGTACAGGTTCCTGAGTCTACTGGGCTCTATCATATATACATATGAAACTGTGTATGGAGTCAGCCTCCACGACATCACTGCCTAATGCATTCCATTTGTTAACTAACCTGACACTGAAAAAGTTCTTTCTAACGTCCGTGTGACTCATTTGGGTACTCAGTTTCCACCTGTGTCCCCTTGTTCGCGTATCATCCGTGTCAAACAGTTCATCTTTATCTACCCCGGTCAATTCCTCTGAGAATTTTGTAGGCAGTGATCATGTCTCCCTTACTCTTCTGTCTTCCACTGTCGTGAGGTGCATTTCACGCAGCCTGTGATCGTAACTCACGCCTCCTAGTTCAAGGACTAGCCTAGTGGCATACCTCTGAACTTTTTCATGCTTCGTCTTGTGCTTGACAAGGTTCGGGCTCCATGCTGGGGCCAGGTACTTCAGGATTGGTCTTACATATGTGGTATACAAGGTTCTGAATGATTCCTTACTCAGGTTCCTGAAGGCAGTTCTGATGTTACCCAGCCTTGCATACGCCACAGATGTTATTCTTTTGATGTGGGCTTCAGGAGTTAGGTTAGGTGTGATATCAACTCCTAGATCTTTCTCTCTGCCCGTTTCATGAAAGACTTCATCTTCCATTCTGTATCCTGTGTCTGGCCTCTTGTTTCTACTGCCTAGTTTCATTACCTTACATATACTCGGATTGAACTTTAGTAGCCATTTGTTGGAAAATTCATTTAGTCTGCGTTGGTCATCTTGTAGCCTTATACTATCTTCCTACGCTTAATCCTCCTTCAAATTTTTGCATCATCAGCAAACAATGAGAAGAATGATTCTATTCCCATTAGTAGATCATTTACATATATCAGGAGCAGTTTAGGTCCAAGGACTGAACCCTGCGGGACTCCACTGTTGACACCTTGCCAATCTAAGGCCTCACCCCTCAGAGTGACTCGTTGTCTTCTGTTGCTTAGATACTCCCTTATCCAATTGAGTACCTTCCCTTTCACTCCTGCCTGCATCTCCAGCTTTCGCACTAGTCTCTGGTGTGGCACTATGTCAAAGGTTTTCTGGCAATCCAAAAATATACAGTCTGCTCACCCCTCTCGTTCTTGTCTGATTTTTGTTGCCTGATCATAGAATTCAATAAATCCTGTGAGGCAGGACTTGCCATCCCTGAACCCATGTTGGTGTTGTGTCACAAAGTTCCTTCGCACCAGATGTTCCACAAGCTTGTTTCGCACAATCTTGTTTATTAACTTGCATAGTATGTAAGTTAGGGACACTGGCCTGTAGTTCAGAGCCTCCTGTCTATTCCCTTTCTTGTATATCAGGACCACTTTTGCCGTCTTCCAAATTTTTGGCAGTTCACTTGTTACCAGTGATTTGTTATACACCATGGAGAGTGGCAAGCTGTTATGATCTCAGCCTGCAGGAGAAACGAGTCTCCCCCCTTGAGAGTTATTCAGCAAGCCTGACCTAACCGGTAGGTCTAGGAAATATGGAGGTGATAACACCTCCATATTTCATAAACCTACATATTACATAAACCTAAATATAAACAGCATAAAGTAAAATAGTTGGTTGGATTTAAAAACCAATTTGAGATTATGGGCAGTGAAGAAGAAAACAGATAAATGACTGGTTAGGAGATGTGGATATTTTGCTGGAGGTGTGAGGCTCGCTTCTGGAGGGCTTTGACCTCCCTTGAGGACAGACATCGCAGGGGGAAAGCCGTGCTCCGTTTCAGCTCCCGTCAGAAAGGAACCCCTAGTGATATATCTCCAAGAGAAGAGAAGTGTGCAGACGTTCAAGCTGTGGAATTGAGCTGAGAACGTTGTGGTCTCAAGTCCTGGACGGTGAGGAGTGTTTATTAAGCCGCCCAGAGACATTATCGTGGGCTGTGGAAGCGCCCTGACCAGGCTCGTCAGAGGGAGGAGCGCCCTCGACGAGACAATCTGTGGTTTGTCTTTGGGGAAGAGGTTGCTTAGAACTTCGAAGCCAGCACAGAAGGAGTAGTTGATGAGACTCCAAGGTAGTGGAGCAGAGGACCTCGAGCTGTGAGGAGAAGCAGTGAAGAGGAGTGTCACGTGCTTCTGTAGAGGTGGTGAATCACCATAGTTGCTCGAGGGAACTTCATGGTGTAGCAGTCAAGAGAGCTGTGGAGGAACCTAACAGAAGGGTGAAGCACCGTAGTTGCTCAAGGAAAACTTCATGGTAGCAGCCTGGAGGAGCTGCAGGGGATCCTGGTAGTTAAGCCCTGAAGAACCTGAAGATATCAGAGTAGTGAACTTCCAGAGGTGGAAGGGACGTTCTAAATGATCACTTGTAAGGAAGTGATAGTGTTTGGTTGTCATTAGCGTGCCAGACGCAATGAAAGGCGAGTGATAGTTTGCCATTTTTGTGCCAAGGAGTTTATACTGAAGTTTATAGTTACAGTCGTAGGCTGGATTACCTACAGATGTATGTGTTCTAGGACCGATAAGGGGGATCGATTGATCATTTGTTGTGTATCAAGGAACATTTATACTGATATATATATGTGTAGCATTCATATGCTGATTTCCCTTGTACATGTTTATAGATATATATATTCTCTTGCTGATAGTGCAACATTGTATTGTAAGACTTGACCTACTTGAGGAGGTTGGTAATATTAGGTGGTGAATCAGAAGATAGGATACCACTTGATAAGCTGATGATAGAGTCCTGATGATGTTGGAGAGCAACCTGATTGTAATAGCATAGAGTGTAGGATTCATTATTATTATATGTGTGTATGTATTGTGTATGTGCTTCGTCCAGTAAATGTATTCAAATTTGCTGGTGTTTGCCCTTGTCCTAGTGAGGCTTCCCAGGAAGTAGTAAAGAGGGAGAGAGAGAGAGAGAGAGAGAGTAAGAGCCAAGAACCACTGTTGTGGACAGGGTAGGACGGAAAAACGATAAGTCAAAAGAATTGAGAAGATCATATCACCTAAGGAGAGAGTGGGGAGTCACAGTGGCTCGAGTGGGTGTGTGCACGTGACAACGAGGCTAAGTGTTGGAGCCGCATCCCCTAAACGTGTGACGTTGAGCCCCTCTCCAAGAGCCAGAAACGCCAAGGGTGATCTCCTAGTAAGGTATAAACACTCTACCGAGTTGTGGGTTGGGTTGTCTGTAAAGGAGGAACACGACGACAACACCACCAACCCACACTATAATACAAGCACAGTACTTCTGCTCCTCCGTTTAGCATCCATGGTGATATTTCATCCGGGCCTATAGCCTTTGTCACATCAGACTCTAGAAAAATCTTCTTTACAGACCAACTAGTAACTTCATATACCTCTAGTGGTGCCTGGTTAACTATTCCTTCTCTTATCTCTGGAACTTTTCATTGCTCTAATGTGAAGACTTCCTGGAATTTCTTATTCAGTTCCTCGCACACTTCTTTGTCGTTTGTAGTGAATCTGTCTGCCCCCCATCCTCAGTTTTATTACCTGTTCCTTTACTGTTGTCTTTGTCCTAATGAGGCTATGCAGCAATTTAGGTTGAGTCTTTGATTTGCTTGATATGTCATTTTCATACTGCCTTTCTGCCTCTCTTCTCACCCTGACGTATTCATTCCTGGCACTCTGGTATTTTTCTCTGCCCTCAAGTGTCCTGTTATTTCTATAGTTTCTCTACGCTCTTTTACTTAGTTGCTTTGCTAGCTTACATCTCTGATTAAACCATTGGTTTCTCATCTGCATTTCCTTTTTTTCCTTTTGGGCTGGTATAAACTTGTCTGCTGCCTCCTTACACTTCTGCGTGATGTATTCCATCATGTTTTGGGCCGTCTTTCCCCTGAGCTCTGTTTCCTATTGTTATATCAGGTAGGAATTTTCTTATCTCTTCATAGTTTCCCTTACGGAATGCTTGCCTTTTGTTTTCAGTTCCCTTCCTCGAGTACTTTAACCCTTCTTCGACCAGATACTCAAACGTCAAACGTAGTTTGACGTTTGTGTGTGTGTGTGTGTGTGATAGAGACACAGACAGATAGACAGACAAACACAGACAGACAGACAGACAGACAGACAGACAGACAGACAGACAGACAGACAGACAGACAGACAGACAGACAGACAGACAGACAGACAGACAGACAGACAGACAGACAGACAGACAGACAGACAGACAGACAGACAGACAGACAGACAGACAGACAGACAGACAGACAGAGATCAACACAGTGAACCAAACATCACAGTAAACATATAAACAGCATAAAGTCAGCTGCAAATGTTGCCATGACAAACGCAAGTCCAACCTTCAAGAAATAAAAACTCCAGGTCATTAAGGATGATGAAGCGAGGAGCCCCAACATGCATCCTACCGCCTCTCAAGATGGCAAAGAAACATTAAACCTTCATATTTACCACCAGGCAGGTCCCTGGGAGATTTAGACCCCCACAAGGACAGACTTAGCAAATCTTAGCAACTCGCAGTAGTGGTGGAACAGAGACTCAGAGGGAGCATTGAATCAACGAACAAGAGACAGAGGAATTGATAGTGTGGTTCAGGGATATAATGTGACCCTGATGTAAGACGGGGTAATAATGTGACCTTCCAGAGGAAGATGGTCGCCAGAGAACGAGGGGGACACACTGTATATGGGAGCGTCACAGTGTATATGGGAGCGTCACAGTGTATATGGGAGCGTCACAGTGTATATGGGAGCGTCACAGTGTATATGGGAGCGTCACAGTGTATAAGGGAGCGTCACAGTGTATAAGGGAGCGTCACAGTGTATAAGGGAGCGTCACAGTGTGTAAGGCAGCGTCACAGTGTGTAAGGGGGCGTCACAGTGTATAAGGGAGCGTCACAGTGTATAAGGGAGCGTCACAGTGTATAAGGGAGCGTCACAGTGTATAAGGGAGCGTCACAGTGTGTAAGGGAGCGTCACAGTGTATAAGGGGCCGTCACAGTGTATAAGGGAGCGTCACAGTGTATAAGGGAGCGTCACAGTGTATAAGGGAGCGTCACAGTGTATAAGGGAGCGTCACAGTGTGTAAGGGAGCGTCACAGTGTATAAGGGAGCGTCACAGTGTATAAGGGAGCGTCACAGTGTGTAAGGGAGCGTCACAGTGTGTAAGGGAGCGTCACAGTGTGTAAGGGAGCGTCACAGTGTATAAAGGAGCGTCACAGTGTATAAGGGAGCGTCACAGTGTGTAAGGCAGCGTCACAGTGTGTAAGGGGGCGTCACAGTGTATAAGGGAGCGTCACAGTGTATAAGGGAGCGTCACAGTGTATAAGGGAGCGTCACAGTGTGTAAGGGAGCGTCACAGTGTATAAGGGGGCGTCACACTGTATATGGGAGCGTCACAGTGTATAAGGGGGCGTCACACTGTATATGGGAGCGTCACAGTGTATAAGGGAGCGTCACAGTGTATAAGGGAGCGTCACAGTGTATAAGGGGGCGTCACAGTGTATAAGGCAGCGTCACAGTGTGTAAGGGAGCGTCACAGTGTGTAAGGGAGCGTCACAGTGTAAAAGGGGGCGTCACACTGTATATGGGAGCGTCACAGTGTATAAGGGGGCGTCACACTGTATATGGGAGCGTCACAGTGTATAAGGCAGCGTCACAGTGTGTAAGGGAGCGACACAGTGTGTAAGGGAGCGACACAGTGTGTAAGGGAGCGTCACAGTGTGTAAGGGAGCGTCACAGTGTATAAGGGGGCGTCACAGTGTGTAAGGCAGCGTCACAGTGTGTAAGGGAGCGATACAGTGTGTAAGGGAGCGACACAGTGTATAAGGGGGCGTCACAGTGTGTAAGGGAGCGTCACAGTGTATAAGGCAGCGTCACAGTGTGTAAGGGAGCGACACAGTGTGTAAGGGAGCGACACAGTGTGTAAGGGAGCGTCACAGTGTATAAGGCAGCGTCACAGTGTGTAAGGGAGCGTCACAGTGTGTAAGGGAGCGACACAGTGTGTAAGGGAGCGTCACAGTGTATAAGGGGGCGTCACAGTGTGTAAGGGAGCGTCACAGTGTGTAAGAGAGCGACACAGTGTGTAAGGGAGCGTCACAGTGTATAAGGGGGCGTCACAGTGTGTAAGGGAGCGTCACAGTGTGTAAGGGAGCGACACAGTGTGTAAGGGACCGTCACAGTGTATAAGGGGGCGTCACAGTGTGTAAGGGAGCGTCACAGTGTGTAAGGGAGCGACACAGTGTGTAAGGGAGCGTCACAGTGTATAAGGGGGCGTCACAGTGTGTAAGGGAGCGTCACAGTGTATAAGGGGGCGTCACAGTGTGTAAGGGAGCGTCACAGTGTGTAAGGGAGCGTCACAGAGTATAAGGGAGCGTCACAGTGTATAAGGGAGCGTCACAGTGTATAAGGGAGCGTCACAGTGTATAAGGGAGCGTCACAGTGTATAAGGGAGCGTCACAGTGTATAAGGGAGCGTCACAGTGTGTAAGGGAGCGTCACAGTGTGTAAGGGGGCGTCACAGTGTGTAAGGGAGCGTCACAGTGTATAAGGGAGCGTCACAGTGTATAAGGGAGGGTCACAGTGTATAAGGGAGCGTCACAGTGTGTAAGGGAGCGTCACAGTGTATAAGGGAGCGTCACAGTGTATAAGGGAGCGTCACAGTGTATAAGGGAGCGTCACAGTGTATAAGGGAGCGTCACAGTGTGTAAGGGAGCGTCACAGTGTGTAAGGGGGCGTCACAGTGTGTAAGGGAGCGTCACAGTGTATAAGGGAGCGTCACAGTGTATAAGGCAGCGTCACAGTGTGTAAGGGAGCGTCACAGTGTGTAAGGGAGCGTCACAGTGTATAAGGGGGCGTCACACTGTATATGGGAGCGTCACAGTGTATAAGGGGGCGTCACACTGTATATGGGAGCGTCACAGTGTATAAGGGAGGGTCACAGTGTATAAGGGAGCGTCACAGTGTGTAAGGGAGCGTCACAGTGTATAAGGGAGCGTCACAGTGTATAAGGGAGCGTCACAGTGTATAAGGGAGCGTCACAGTGTATAAGGGAGCGTCAAAGTGTATAAGGGAGCGTCACAGTGTATAAGGGAGCGTCACAGTGTATAAGGGAGCGTCACAGTGTATAAGGGAGCGTCACAGTGTATAAGGGAGCGTCACAGTGTATAAGGGAGCGTCACAGTGTATAAGGGAGCGTCACAGTGTATAAGGGAGCGTCACAGTGTATAAGGAAGCGTCACAGTGTATAAGGGAGCGTCACAGTGTATAAAGGAGCGTCACAGTGTATAAGGGATTGCCACAGTGTACAAGGGAGTGTCACAGTGTACAAGGGAGTGTCACAGTGTATAAGGTAATGCCAGAGTGCATAAGGAACTGCCACACTGTATAAGATATAGTAAAGAAGGGAAAGGGCATTGAGAAAGAGTTAAGATATGAGGGTGGGCAGGAAAATGAGGGAGGGAAACAAGGGACAGGAAACAATCACACCCCACAGGAAATGCAAGAACAACAACCACACAGAAGAGACACAGTGTAAGGACACACGAGTAACAACATAATGAACAAACAGCTAGAGTTCGAGGCAGAGGGATTCAGCTCCCAGGCCTGACAATCTGCCACTGGCACCCAATCACTAGTGTCAACGATCTTCTTCTCCCAGCCCCCTAAGCCCCACAAATTCCATTCTGTCACACCCCTGACTCCAGCACAGTGTCTCACAGACATCTACCCCCCCCCCACCCCCTGCTCTCCTTCATATCCCAAATCCATCCCGAAGCTAACCTAAACCCCATCCATACCAAGACCGGAAACTAACCACTCAGATGACAGGACAGTTAATAAAACCCTGAAGATCTGGTAAGCCAATGAACTGTAAAATAAAGGACGAAGAAGCTGAAGAACGATATATGTCACCACTAAGGGTTAAGATAAGCAAGGCGAGCATTAGTCTATGGTTCAACAGTGTCTGGAAGCAAACAGAAGAAGCAAAAGGTCCTGTCAAATATATAGAGAACACATGCAGAAGGAAATCGCAACTCGTACAAAAAGGGCAGAAATGATTCACAGATACTAGGAGAAACATTCATTTACAGAAACACAGAAATATTCTCGTACTGCAGAGAAGCAGTACGATAATGATATTGCATAAAAGGCTAAGTCCGAGCCAAAAGTGTTCTATAGTCATATCAGGAGGAAGATGATCAGGTTATCAGACTTGACAAAAGTGAACGAGAACACATGGAAAATGATAAGGATGTATGTGAAGAACATAGCAAAAGCTTTCAAGAAGTGTTCAAACTAGTGCCTTATTTGCTACTAAAACTTAGAGCCCAAACCCAATGGTCAGTTCCACAGGAAAGCCTCACTGAAATAACAGTGACACCAGAAGAATTCAAGAAGTAACTACAGGAACTGAATGTGACAAAAGCCGTCGGACAAGAGAGAATATCGTCATGGATACTTAAAGAGGCAACTGAAGGATTGTGCAGCCCACTTACCATAATATTTATTTCCTCTCTAGGAACGGGAGAACTGCCTGAAAGTTGGAAAATGGCTAATGTGGTATCAATCTAAAAGAAAGGAGGAATACGGAAACCGTTAAACAAGAGACCCGTATCACTAACAAGTTGCAAGTTGGTGGGGAGACTGACCCCAAGCAGGCCAGTACAGCATTTAGAACACATCACTTCTGTCTCGAGGCACCAGCATAGTTTTATCAAAGAAAAATCTTGCTTGACAAACTTCCTCGAGTTTTACAACAAGATGACAAAAGTCGAACAAGAGAAAGGGATGGGCAGACTGCATGTTTTTCGACTGTCAAAAAGGATTTGATACGGTCCTGCACGAAAGACATCTATTGAAACTAGAGAAGCAGGCTGATGTATTTGGAAGAGTTCTAAGGTGGGCCAAAGAGTATCTCTCAAGAAGGAAACAAAGGGTTACAGTGAGAGCACAGACATCAGAGTAGAGAGAGAGTTTACAAGTGGAGTACCACAAGGGTTGGTTCTTGGGCCCGTACTGTTTCTGATATATGTTACCTACCTGACAGAGGAAATTGAATTCTTCATGTCATTGTTTGCAGATGATGTAAAGCGGACGAGAAGAGTCAGGACAGAGATAGATTGTGAGACATCGCAAACGGATTTGGACATAATAAATAAGTGGTCTAAAAAATGGCTACTACATTTTAACCCAACCAAATGCAAAGTCATGATGACTGCAACTGGATTGCAAAGACCAGTACAGCAGTATAGGATGAAGGAAAGACAGATTCTTCAGTCAGAAAAGGAGGAAGACCTGGGAATGGACATAACCCCAAATGTGATGCCAGAAGCACACATTAACAGAACAACACCAGCTGCATATGGCATACTGCCATCATCGATGTCTTCTTCAGAAACTTCGACAAGAGTTTTCCGGTCTCTATATACAGTGATGGTGAGACCCACACTTGAATTTGCATCCCCAGCATGGAACCCTTACCTGAAAAAGGACAAGGAGAAACTTTAAAATGTCTATAAATATGCACTAAGACTCGATCCGGAACTGAGGGGGATTAAGCTATGAGGAAAGGCTGAGTTAGAGAACTGGACATTACCACACTGAAGGAAAAGAGACATTGGGAGTTAAATGGGGTCTTGTCCACGCCGATGTTGGTAAACACAGCATCCGCTCCCCCTCCTCTCTGCCACTCCCAGCCTTCAACTCCACTCAAATCTCAAGCTTTAGAATTCATTCAATCTATGACTACCTGTTCTAACTTCAAACGTTTGATAAGTAACCTATGGCTGCAAAAACTACACAACCTTGTGCTCCTGCAATCTGAAGCTATTTCGGCCCTTCAAGCCACAGTCACCCAACAACAACAAACCATAGACCGCCTCCTTGAAATGTCGACGAACAACAACCAAGAAATTCTCAACTTACAAACTGTTGCAGATGACGCAATGGTTCAAATCCATAAGATTCAGGCCGATGAGACCCACTCAGCTCAAAGTGACCTCCTTCAAAAGCTGGAAAAACAAATCAATCTCCTTCAGATTCACCAGGCGGCTTCCGAAGATTACCAAGAGCAGCAACAACTTCATGACTCCCTGATAATTAGCTCTACTGATCTACTGATCTACCTGATGAACAACAAGGTGAGAATTGTTGTAACATAGCCCACACCCTAATTAATTCAAAGATCAAAGTCAATGTTGATATCAAATCAGCTGTCAGGATAGATAAAAACAGTTCCCGTAGCAGTAGGAGAATGCTCATCAAACTTGCAAATCCCTCTGTTAAGTTTGACCTCATACAATCAGCTGCTAAGCAAAAAACCAACCTCTACATAAATGAGTGCCTTACAAAGCAGCGTGGATCCCTCCTCTTCAGGTTGTGTAGAACTCGCAAACTAAATCCTGGTGTTATCAAGCAGTGCTACACTAGGAATAGAACCATCATTGCAAAGAAGGAAAGTGCAGGAAAAAGATATGAAATAAAGTGTGACCAACAACTACTGGCCTTCTTTAGTGATTGTGGTATATCTGAAAACCTGAACCCGACCAATACCAGTACTGAAAATAACTCTCTGAGTGCCTGAGTCTAACCTAACTTAATCTAACTTTGTCCAAGGTGTTGTCTCTGCCTTACCATTTACCTAATGTTCTCTCATACTTATAAGTTCCTAAGTAAACAATCAAGTCTCCATGCATTTATACAAGCATCTACCTCAGTATCATTGTAAAATTTTACTCTTAAATCTAATTTTACCCTATTCTTTTTAATTTTAAATTTAAATGTACTGATTAATGTCATTTATTGAAATTAATTATTGATATTTTGTTTTCTTAACTAAGTTCATACTAATTATAGGTTAAAAACTAAGATAAATAAAATTAATTATCTTTAAGATTATTTTACTTTACAATTATCATTTGCCTAATTTTTTTTTGTTTATATTCATCTTGACAGTCTCTACTGATTTTTTGTTTTCTCCGCCAACCTTGTGTATCCTCCATGGCTATCTAGTGATCTTTATTCTTCTTATAATTGTTCCATTTTTTTGTATACTTGCATTTATTGTTGTGTTTTACTATATTAATTCTCTAATTATAGCAGACTTAGTATTTATGTAAGCATCTACCTCAGTGTCTTAGTAAAATCTTGTTCATAAATATAATCTTACCCTGTTATTTAAAAAAAAAAAATTAATTTTTATATTTACTTGTAATTTGATTTATACATCATTTATTGTAATTTATTATTGAGTTCATTTTTTTTCTTAAGTTCATACTAATTATACGTTCACAACTAAGCTATATTAAATAATTTATTTTTAAGATTATTTTTACTTTACGATTATTATTTGTCTCTTTATTTTTTGCTATATATTATTCTTGTCAGTCTACTGATTTTTTCATCTCTCTTAACCTAACTTCTGTATCCTTCCTGGCTATCTACGGTGATCTTTACTCTACTTCTAATTGTTTCGATTTTTTGTGTACTTACATTTATTGTTGTGTTTTGCTACAATTATTTTCTATTTACAGCAGATTTAGTATTTAACTGTTCCTGTAATTGCTTATCTTTTTGTATCGTGACATTATTGTATCTATATGCTTACTGATATTGATCCTGATCGAAATCTTCTGTCTCATACCCACACAAATCAGCACATTGATCATCATTATTGCAGGTATTACACAGCAAATCTTGCAAAAAACAAACTCCTAAATAGCACCTGCTTATCAGTTTACAACCAAAATGTTAGGTCACTTGGCAAACATTTTGATGATATAAATGCACTACTCACAGCACTAGGTACTAATTTATCATTCATCATTTTAACAGAAACTTGGGTAAGTAAAGACTATACCCAACTCTACAACTTAGCTGGTTATAAAGCCATTCATAACTGCAGGCCTAATAAAAAAAGGAGGTGGCACAGCAATATATTACAAAGATACCTTCATTTGCAATAATGTCATCAGTGATAGAGACGACTATTGTGAATATACCTTTGCCAAATTCTCCAGTAAATCCCTTTAATCCTCTCTGACTATCGGTGCCATCTACAGATTTCCTAATACCAACATAGCTTCATTCTCAGACAATGTAAGGAATCTTATCATAAATAACAATCTCAACAAAAATCACATCATTCTAGGAGGTGATTTCAATATTGACCTGGGTCTTCAATATAACCCTCAAGTTGACTATTTCCGTAACAGCATGCACTCCTGTATGCTAATCCCCACAATCACCAAGCCCACCCGAGTCACTCAAACTTCTGCCACTACCCTGGATTACCTATGGACTAATATAACAGCTCCCCTTACATCTGGGGTAATCTATGTTAGAACAACTGACCACTATCCTACCTTCCTCATAGCAAATTTGGATACAATACCTCCAGAAAGCAAGAAACTCTCATTCAGGCTTCACAGTGAATCAGCTTAAGGCAATCTTTCTAATGCACTTCACAATATTAACTGGGAATCTGAATTCAATAATACACAGGATATAAACTCATTATCTACCCTCTTTCTCTCCAAAACTCTAAGCCTCTACAACACTCACTGTCCCCTCCTTACCAAACAAGTAACTGACAAAAGAAAAAACAATCCATGGCTCACAAGTGGCATAATCAAATCAATCAACAAAAAATATGAATATGAAAAGAAATTTAGGATTGGCCTAGTTACAAAGGAAGTAGTTAAGAGGTACTCATCAGTGCTTACCAGTATCATAAGAAAAGCTAAACTTTCATATTATGAGACTAGATTCAAAGAAGCAAAAGGCAACATGAAAAGCACATGGAATACCATCTCTAATATCCTAGGAACTCAACAACACTCCCACAACCAGATAACACTCTCTAAGGATGGCTTCACACCGTCAACTGATTTAGAAAAGGCAAATGAATTTAATAGCTTCTTTTCATCGGTTGGTGCTAACCTTGCCAGTAAAATCCCACAGACTCAGACACATATCAACACATATCTCTCAGGCAGCTATCCAAACTCTCTTCTCCTCTCACCAGTCAGCCCGACAGATGTTGTGTCCATCATACACTCACTAAAAACCAAAGCTGGGAACATCAGTGAAATCCCATCCATTGTATACAAGAGCGCCTCCCAAGCCCTTGCGCCACCTATAGCTCTGCTGTTCAACAAATCCTTTGAGTGTCATACCTTCCCTGATATTCTTAAAAACGCAAGAGTAACGCCAGTTCATAAAGGAGGTAATCTGGCAGACATAAACAATTATAGACCAATATCAAACCTACCCATACTATCAAAAATATTTGAAAAAATTATCTACAAACAGCTCTACTCCTATCTCGTAAAATTCGACATTCTTAGCCCCTGTCAGTTTGACTTCCGCTCCCAAAAGAGTACCAACGATGCAATTATTAGTCTTCTTCATATAATTTACTCAGCCCTTGACAAAAATGAGTTTCCGATTGGACTCTTCATTGACCTGAGAAAGGCCTTTGACACTGTTAATCACAATTACCTCTTACGTAAACTCCATCATTATGGAATCCGAGGCCATACACTGGACTATATCCAATCCTATCTTAGTGACAGACTCCAATGTGTAACCATCAATAATATAACCTCTCCCACTCTACCAGTAACCGTTGGAGTGCCACAGGGCAGCATCTTGGGACCTCTCCTATTTCTGATATACATCAATGATCTGCCTAACGTCTCTAACATTCTGAAACCTATTTTGTTTGCTGATGATACTACCCTCATCTACTCTAACCCCAACCCACATACACTAAATAATGTTGCTAATAATGAACTAAAAAAAGTCCACTTATGGATGTCAACCAATAAACTAACACTTAACATAGAAAAGACCTACTACATTTTATTTGGAAGGAAATCTACAAATGAAATTCAGCTTCAGATAGATAATGTAAACATTAGCAATAAAAATGATGGAAAGTTTCTTGGCCTATTCCTAGACAAGAGACTCAACTTCAGCACCCCCATACAACACATAACTAAGAAAGTCTCTAAAACAGTTGGGATACTCTCCAAAATCAGATATTATGTACCTAACTCTGCTCTCATCTCTCTATATTATGCACTAATCTATCCCTATCATAATTATGGTATCTGTACATGGGTTCAACCACTGCAAACCACCTCAAGTCCATCATCGCCCAGGAAAAATCTGCTATCAGAATAATAACAAATTCTGCTTTCAGACAACACTCAGCCCCCTTGTTTAATTCCTTTAACATGCTAAACATAATCCTACTCCATAAATTCTCTTGTGTCAACTACATTTACAAAACCCTGTTCTTAAACGCAAATCGTGCTCTGAAACTCTCCCTGGACAGATGTAATAGGACCCATTATCACCACACCAGAAATAAATATCTCTTTGATATCCCCAGAGTCAAACTTAATCTGTGTAAACACTCTATGCAAATAAAGGGACCTAGTCTATGGAACTCACTCTCTAATGAATTGAAAAACTGTCCAACTTCTGCGTCATTCAAAAACAAAACTAAAAAGTACCTAATCTCATCTGCATAATTTTTTTTTACCTTGTTGCTTTAAAATTGCACTGTATCTATTGCTACCCAATCTCCCTATCTTTTTGTACCCAATCCGAACATCTTTACCATTGTGATCATTGCTGTCTTCTTATATGTGCTATCAATCTGCTGTACGGTGTCTGTTAATCTTGTTTAAATTACCAATCAAGTTGTCAATGTAATCAACCAGAGCTTTAATATACCAATGTGCTTTAATATACTTACTATTCTCTCTCATCTCATTTTTTTTCTTGCAATGTATCTGTTATCATTTTATTAATTCTGCTAGAATTTACCTACTAAAAATTATCTGTTAGATTAAGGACCTGCCCGAAACGCTGCGCGTACTAGTGGCTTTACAAGAGTGTAAATACTATGCTATGTATTCTTTCTAACCCAATGTACCTTCCTGTATATAAATAAATAAATAAATAAACAAATAAATAAATAAATAAATAAATAAATAAATAAATAAATGATAGCAACATATAAGATTCTACGGAAATTAATAAGGTAGACAAAGCAAATGAGTCACAGGGACGTCTTAGAGTACTATTTCAGTCTTAGAGCTCTCAGTAAATCATACAGGTTAAACGTAGAAGTGACCTGTACGCAAGCACTGTGAAACAAGCACTCACAAGCACAACACAACGTAAACAAACACAGATTTTAAAGCCCAGTGTCCATGGTAGCTCCTCAGGGATCATGGAAAATCCTTAGAGAAAATTGGACTGAAAATATATTCATGAAAGACAGTGAGCTATCTCTTTTATTCTCCCCCCCCCTCTCTCTCTCTCTCCTTCTCCTCTCTCTCTCTCCTTCCCCTCTCTCTCTCTCTCTCCTTCCCCCCCTCTCTCTCTCTCTCTCTCTCTCTCTCTCTCTCTCTCTCTCTCTCTCTCTCTCTCTCTCTCTCTCTCTCTCTCTCTCTCTCTCTCTCTCTCTCTCTCTCTCTCTCTCTCTCTCTCTCTCTCTCTCTCTCTCTCTCTCTCTCTCACTCTCTCAAATATGTTTGCTCACTAATATGTGTTGTCTGCTTCCTTTGTTTCACAGAGTTTGCCTATTGCTAAATCTTTGTGTTAGCTCATGAGTTTTTTCTTCCTGTGTTTGTGTTCTGTTTGTGCAACAAACTTCTGTGTTTATTCTGTATGCTGTTTTTTATTTTTATTTACCATTCTTCTCTTCGCTTTCAGCTTTCTGAGTCTATTACATTTAGTATCTTTTTATAAGTTACTGTTTTATTTAAAGCAGTTTAATAAAATATTTTTGTTTCTTGATGTCTCTGAGCTCAGCTGTTGACTCATTGCGACTCACTCCGGCTGTCAGTGCATGTCCTTTGCTGTCATCGCCTTTCTTTGGCTCTCAGTGCCTTTCTTTTGGTTGTCAGTGACTTTCTTTGACTATCAATGCCTGACATCGGCTATCAGTAAATTCCTCCGGCTATCAGTACTTTTCTACGGCTATCAGTGCCTTCCTCCGGCTATCAGTGCATTCATCCGGCTATAAGTGCCTTCCTTCGGCTATCAGTGCCTTCCTCCGGCTATCAGTGCCTT
>NC_091189.1:37048805-37063788 GCF_040958095.1 Procambarus clarkii | reverse complement strand
GGGTCTCTAATGATGGGTGAAATGATCGTGGGGTGGGTTTGAGGGAGGTTTCTGTTATATTCCTCCCAGGGGGATGCTGGCTTGCTGGTGAAGGGATTTCCTCTTCCCTCTGAGGTTCCTGGGAATACTGCACCAAGTTTTGTGGCTCCCCCGTTCCCATCCTTCCCCTTGCATCTCCTCCTTGCTTCTGCAGCCCTCCTCTCTACCCTCGTTATGTCCCTCTGCAGAAAAACGTCCTTGTATCCCTGTAGTCTCATTAGCATGCACTTCCTTGACGGGATTTCCTCTTTCGTTGCCTCATTTGTAAGCACGACCTTTATCAGTCGTTTCCTTTCCTTCTTGTAGCCGCCCAGCCTGGAAACCTTCTCTATTTTGCCATTAGCCCCTACCGTACCCAGACTATCCAAGATCTTTGTTGTCGTTACTCGGTCCTCCCATTTCCACTCCTCCTGGTTGTGTGTGTGTGTGTGTACTCACCTATTTGTGCCTGCAGGATCGAGCATTGACTCTTGCATCCCACCTTCTAGTCATTGGATGTTTACAGCAATGACTCTTGTCCTATTTCCCTATCATATCTAGTTTTAAAATTGTGAATAAAGTTTGCTTCCACAACCAGTTCTTCAAATGCATTCCATTTTTCTACTACTCTCACGCTAAAAGAAAACTTCCTAACATCTCTGTGACTCATCTGAGTTTCCAGCTTTCACCCATGTCCCCTCGTTCTGTTAGAATTTCATGTGAACTTCTAATTCCACTCTGTCAATTCCCCGAGTATTTTATACATTTCTATTATATCCGCCTTCTCCCTTCTTTTTTCTAGTGTCGTACGGTTCCTTTAGGCCTTTAGGCGCTTTTCATATCCCATCCCCTTGTAATTCTGGGAGGAGCATCGTTGCAAACTTTTGAACCTTTTTCAGGTTCAAAAGTTTGCAGTGTGTTTGTGTTTCTTCAGGTTGGGACTCCATGTTGATGCGGCATACCCTAAGACACGGCATACTCAAGTAGGCAGTGTAAAGCGCCCTAAATGCCTTCTTACTTAGGTTTCTGAATGATGTTCTAACTTTTGCCAGTGTTGAGTACGCTGCTGTCGATATCCTATTTATATGTGCCTCAGGAGTTGTATTAGATGTTACGTCCACTCCCAGGTCTCTTTCTCGCGTCGTCACAGGTAGGCAGTTCCCTTCATTGTGTACTGTCCCTTTGGTCTCCTATCACCTAATCCCATCTCCATAACTTTACATTTGCTCGTGTTGAACTTCAGTAGCCATTTCTCTGACAACCTGTTCAAGTTCATCTCTGCAGCCTGTTCATCGCTGCAACCTGTTCATCTCTGCAACCTTTGTGTGTGAGTGTGTATTCACCTAGTTGTGTGTTTGCGGGAGTTGAGCTTTGCTCTTTCGGCCCGCCTGTCAACTGTCAATCAACTGTTTACTAACTACTTTTTTTTTCTCCACACCACACACACACCCCAGGAAGCAGCTCGTGACAGCTGACTAACTCCCAGGTACCTATTTACTACTAGGTAACAGGGACGTTCAGGGTGAAAGAAACTTTGCCCATTTGTTTCTGCCTGGTGCGGGAATCGAACTCGCGCCACAGAATTACGTGTCCTGCGCGCTATCCAACAGGCTACCAGGCTATCTGTGTGTGTGTGTGTGTGTGTGTGTGTGTATTTTTCACCAAGTTGTATTGGGGTTGAGTTCTGCTCTTTCGACCCGCCTCTCAACCGTCAATTAACTGTTTCTACTACTACTATTTTTTACTATTCCACACACCACTACTATTTTTTATTTTTCCCCACACCACACACACACACCAGGAAGCAGCCCGTGACAGCTGACTAACTCCCAGGTACCTATTTACTGATAGGTAACAGGGCATAGGGTGAAAGAAACTCTGCCCATCGTTTCTAGCTGACACCCGGGATCGAACCCGGGACCACAGGATCACGTGTCCAGCGTGCTCTCCGCTCAGCCACCGGCTCCCCTGTGTGTGTGTGTGTGTGTGTGTGTGTGTGTGTGTGTGTGTGTGTGTGTGTGTGTGTGTGTGTGTGTGTGTGTGTGTGTGTGTGTGTGTGTGTGTATGTGTGTGTGTGTGTGTGTGTGTGTGTATGTGTGTGTGTGCAGTTGCAGACTCGTATCTGCAAAATTGGATTTGTATTTGCAGAATCGAGCTATTAGCTCTTGGACCCCGCTTTTCTAATAAACCAATTTATTTTTCATCCATTATGTCTACTACATATATCATTTTCTCATTTGCACTCCACAAGTAAACTCATTTTCTCGAGTGGATCACTTGCACTCGAGTGGGGTCACTAGATATTTGCAGGGTCGAGCATCTGCTCTTAAGCCCTGCCTTTTGACAATCATAAGTTCCATATAGTAACTATTTTTACCTATTTTGCTTATCATATTTACATGTAAATCTGTGAATACAATTACTTTCTCCAGGTTCCTCATCTAGCCCGGTTTCCCTTATTTAAAACTTTTACACTAAAACAGTTCATTCTGACTCCCTGTGATTCCTGTCTATTTTCAGGTTTCAGTTATGACTTTTAGGTCTACTGTTCCTTATTTTGAACATTGCTTTTATGTCTACAATAGCACTCTCTCTTTAAGTATCTCGAACGTCGTTTTCATGTCCTATTTATTTTTTTGGTATGATGATGTTCTGTTCCCTCAGTCTTTCTTCATAGTTCAATCCCCTTAGGTCTAGAACGAGCTGTGTTGCATATTTTTGGATCTTTTCTTGTTTCTTTAGGTAGGGGTTCCATGCTGATGCATCATACTGAATAATATGTCTGACGAAGGCTGTATACAGCGCTGGGAAGGGATCGTTATCCTGGGTGTTGAAGGATAACCAGAGGTGAGCCAGTATGGTATATGTTGCCCTCGTTATTCTGGTGATGTGTGTCACTGGTGTTTCATCTCCAGTTATGTCCACTCCTAAGGCTCTCTTTTTCAAAAGTTGGAAGTTGCCTTCCCTTCATCCTGTACTGTATTTGAAGTCGATTTGTTCCAACTTCCATCCTTATAATCTTGCACTTGTCAGGGTTAAAGTCTAGTGGCCATTTACCAGACCATGTCTGGAGATTGTCTAGGTCATCTTGTAATGTAATGCAGTCCTCCTCAGCTCTGATTCGCCTCATTAACTTAACATTAGCAGCGAACATGATTAAAAATAAAATTACTTCCTCTGTCATATCGTTTACATATATTAGAAACAGGATGGCCCTATTTCCGAACCTTGAAAGGTACTCCTGCCAGTATCGTACTTTTCCCAAGACATCAGCCTGCTGTTCGAGTTCGCCTAGAAGTAGCTTGTGTGGAACAGTGTCAAAAGCTTCCTGGTAGTCCAGGTAAATGCAGCCTGCCCAGTTCTCTCTTGTTTGTTGTCATTTTGTCATAGAACTCTAATAATTTGGCCAAGTAAGACTTTCCTTTGCTGATTCCATGTTGATGTTTGGAAACTGAACTTATATATCCTAAATGATCGAGGAGTTTTCTTTTGTCTAGTGTCTCTAATATTTTATAGGGAAAACTTGTTAGTGATGCCAGTGTGAGGCTCAGTGGCTCTTGTCTTCCTCCCTTCTTGTATATAGCTGCCACATTTGCCACTTTCCAAATGTCAGAAAGTTTCCCATATTTCCAGTGAGGAGATGAATAATTCATCAAGGGGTCCACACAGTGCTGCAGCTGCCTCTTGACATGTCAGGACCTGTTAGCTCTCATCACCTCTGCCTCTTCTATTTTTTGTTTACTTCCTGTGGTGTTACTCCTATTTCAATCAGTCTTTCTTCCCATAGAACCTGTTCCATTAGTAGTCGTAGGTCTGGGAACAGTTCTGGTTCAAGATTAAAAACTTCTTGGAAGATTTTATTAAGTTCTTCACACACTTCTTTGTCATTCTTTGTGAAGCCTCTTCCTCTTTTGCATAGCCTGATTACTTGTTTGTTTACGACATCTTCCTCTTCGTTTTGCTATATAGTAATAATTTGATCCTTGGCCTTGGGTGCTAAATCATTCTCATTCTGCTTCTCTGCTGCTCTCCGAATTCCTATGTATTTATTCCTCTCTCTCTTGTATATATGTTATGGTTCTCGTTTGTTCTGTATTCCCTGTATTTTTTCAAGCTCTTACTTCTCTTTTATTATTTTGTCCCTAAGCATGGTTTATTAAACCACTGGCAATTTTTTCTCTTGGTTCCTTTATTCCTTAGAGGTGTATACATCATCTTTCAACTTCTTTACACTGGCTAGTTATGAAGTCCATCACGCCTTGTGGTGTTTTCTCTCTTAGTGATATTTCACTTAATATTGCCTCTAAAGAGTCTCATATCTTCTAGTACTTACCTTTAGGAAAAGTTTTTCTCCCACTCCCCTTTCCTCTTCCTCTTGCCACAGCTTGTATAATAACAATGTAATCACAGATTTACACACAATGGTCACTTGTTTCCAATGGCATTTCATGGTCAATGTTCTCAATGTCCATATCGTTATGTTGGAAGACTAAGTACAATCTTTCAGGTTGTCTACCCCCTGAGTCAGGCTTCCTCCCTAACATGTTGTGTTAGGAAGTTTCTTTCTGCAACTTCTACTACTTTTTAATTCGTGTCTCATATCGTCTTGTATCTGTCGAGTCCCAGTCAATAAACAGAGAGAAATTACACTAATGTGATGTATCATTAAGAAAATCCGTAGTAGCCGTGATGAGGATTCAAACCCATATATACCCGGTATACCCGGCACATGGGTTCATATCCTCATCACCTCAACCCCCAAAACCCACCCAGCCCTCATCCCCAAAAACCCACCCAGCCCTCATCCCCCTCAACCCCGAAAACCCACCCAGCCCTCATCCCCTCAACCTCAAAAACCCACCCAGCCCTCATCCCCTCAACCCCAAAAACCCACCCAGCCCTCATCCCCCTCAACCCCCAAAATCCACCCAGCCCTCTTCCTCTCAACCCTCAAAACCTGCACAGCCCTCATCCCTCCTCATCCCCTCTCCTTCCCTGTGACCCCCCACCCTTGCGAGGGGGGTGGGAGGTTCCCCCCACCCCCTCTATCCTTCCCCCTCCCAACCTCTCAAACTCTATCTGACTCCCAACCTTACGCTATCTCCCAACCCCTCTTTGCCTATCAGACCCTCCCTAATCTTCAGACCCAGTATGCCCTTCCTACTCCAGACCTACCTACCTAGGCCCTACCCCAGACCCTCCTACCTACCTTCCTAGATGCCCAGCCCCCATTAGCCCCCCCAAGCACCCCTCCCGACTCCTTTCATCCCCCGGACCCCCCCAGACACCCCCCGATCCCCTTGGACACCCCCCGCCCCTAGGCATCCCCAAGACATCCCCCAGATCCCCCAGGTCCCCCCTGCCCCCAGTCACCCCCCAGATCCCAGATCCCCCAAGAGAAAGGGCAAACTCTGGTACAAGAGTTTCCATGAAGAATCTCAAGGTTTGGTTCACCAATGCTGATGGGGTATCTAGTAAAGCAAAAGAGATAAAAGAAAGAGTGAGTGAGGCAGATCCTGACATAGTTGCAATTGTGGAAACTAAAATTAATGACATGATCGCAGATGCAATCTTTCCAGAGGGCTACCAGGTGATATGAAAAGAGAGGACACAGAGACAGGGAGGGGGAATAGCACTCCTAATAAAGCGGAAATGGAAGTTTGAAGACCTGGGAAATCGGGTTACCAATGAGCGCACAAGCTTCATACATGGAACTCTGACAGTAGATGGGAGGAAGATTGTGATCTTGGTAATCTACAATCCCCCACCAAACAGTAGAAGACCCAGGCAGGAGTATGAGGACAACAACAAGGCATGCATAGATGAACTGCAGAAGGCAGCAACACTAGCCCACAGAATGAGAGAGAAGCTGCTGATCATGGGGGACCTAAATCATGGAGAGATAAATTGGGAATCAAGGAATCCCCATGGAGGGGACGAAACGTTGGGAGCAAAGTTAGTAGATGTTATAGACAGGAATTTCCTAACACAACATGTGAAGGAAGACACAAGGGAAAGAGGAGGAGATGCTCCGAGCCTGTTAGACCTGATTTTCACCCAGAACGTAGAAGATATCGAGAATTTGGAGCATGAAATACCTCTAGGGGCCAGTGACATTGTGTCCTAGTCTTTGACTACATGATGGAATTCAAACTTATGACCATGGGACAAGAGATCTGGGAAAGGAGAGTTGACTACACGAAAGGGGATTATAAGAGGATAAGGGATCATCTGGGTGAAGTGCAGTGGGAGGAAGAAATTAGAGGAAAAACAGTCCAAGATATGATGGACCTAGTCATACAGAAATGCCAGGAGGCCGAAGAGAGATTTATACCAACAGTAAAGGGAAAAAATAAGAAGGAATGTAATAACCCATGGGTTAATAGACAGTGTCAGGAAGCAAAAATGGCCAGCAGGCGGGAGGGGAGGAAATACAGCAGACAAAGGACAGAGGACAACAGGATCAGATGCAACAGAGCTAGGAACGATTACATTAACATAAGACGAACATCGGAAAGGGACTATGCAAACGATATTGTAATCAAAGCTAGAAAGCAACGTAAGTTACTACACAGCCATATAAGAAAAAAAATGTCGGTGAACGACTAAGTGATAAGACTAAGGAAAACAGAGGGGGCATATACTGAAAGTGACAAGGAAATCTGCGAGGCACTGAATGCCAGTTTCCATGGAGTGTTCACTACCGAGCCTGAGCAGCTCCCATTGTTGGAAGGGGTTACCCTAGATGAAAGACTATCAGGTATGGAGGTGACAGCAGAGGAGGTAATGAAACAGTTGACAACTCTAGATGCAACTAGCAGTTGGAGAGAGGAGGCACTTAATTATAGACCTGTATCACTGACAAGCATTCCTTGTAAAATACTGAAAAGAATAATTAGGCTACGACTGGTTGCACACCTGGAGAACGTTAGGTTTGTGAACAAACATCAACATGGGTTCTGGACTGGGAAATCGTGCCTAACAAAGTTTCTGGAATTCTATGATAAAATAACGAGGATAAGACAGGACAGAGATGGTTGGGCGGACTGCATATTTCTAGACTGCCAAAAAGCCTTTGATACAGTATTGCACATGAGACTGCTGTTCAAACTCGAGAGGCAGGCGGGGGTGGGGGGAAAGGTCCTAGCATGGATAAGGAACTACCTAACAGGAAGGAGCCAAAGAGTTACGGTAAGGGGCGAGAAGTCGGATTGGCGAACAGTAACAAGTGGAGTACCACAAGGATCGGTGCTGGGAACAATTCTACTTCTAGTATATGTTAACAACATGTTTACAGGCATAGAGTCCTACATGTCGATATTTGCGGATGACGCAAAGTTGATGAGAAGAGTTGTGACAGTTGAGGATTGCATGATCCTCCAAGAGGACCTGAACAGGTTGCAGAGATGGTCAGAGAAATGGCTATTGGAATTCAACACGAGCAAATGTAAAGTTATGTAAATGGGACAAGGAGATAGGAGACCAAAGGGACAGTACACAATGAAGGGGAACAGCCCACCTGTGACGTCGCGAGAAAGAGACCTGGGTGTGGACGTAACACCTAATCTATCTCCTGAGGCACATATAAATAGGATAACGACAGCAGCATACTCTAAACAGGCAAAAGTTAGAACTTCATTCAGAAACCTAAGTAAGGAGGCATTTAGGGCGCTTTACACTACCTACGTGAGGCCAGTCTTAGAGTATGCCGCCTCATCACGGAGTCCCCATCTGAAGAAGCATATAAAGAAACTGGAAAAGGTTCAGAGGTTTGCAAAGAGACTCGTCCCAGAGCTACGAGGGATGGGGTATGAGGAGCGCCTGAGGGAACTGTGCCTTACGACACTAGAAAGAAGGAAGAGGGGGGACATGATAGGAACGTATAAAATACTCAGAGGGATTGATAGAGTGGACATAGACGAAATGTTCACACGGAATAGTAACAGAACGAGGGGACATGGTGGAAACGGGAAACTCAGATGAGTCACAGGGATGTTAGGAAGTTTTCTTTTAGCGTGAGAGTAGTGGAAAAATGGAATGCACTTGGGGAACAGGTTGTGGAAGCAAATACTATTCATAATTTTAAAACCAGGTATGATAGGGAAATAGGACCGGAATCATTGCTGTAAACAACCGATGTTCGAAAGGCGGGATCCAAGAGTCAATGCTCGATCCTGCAGACACAACTAGGTGAGTACAACTTGGTGAGTACACACACACACACACACACACACACACACACACACACACACACACACACACACACACACACACACACACACACACACACACACACACACACACACACACACACACACACACACACACACACACATGCACACATGAGTACACACACACAGATTTTGTGTGCGAGGGGGCATCGCGGCTGAGTAGAAAGCGTTTGGGGATCGTAGTCATAAGGGCCCGGGTTCGATTCCCCGCCGAGGCACAAATCAATGGGCACATTTTCTTCCATCCTGATTTCCCTGTTCACCTAGCAGTAAATTGGTACCTGGGAGCTAGACAGCTGCTACGGGCTGCTTCCTGAGGATGTGTGTGTGTGTGTGTGTGTGTGTGTGTGTGTGTGTGTGTGTGTGTGTGTGTGTGTGTGTGTGTGTGTGTGTGTGTGTGTGTGTTAGAGAGACATATATGTAGTAGTAATGCGGGGTCCAAGAACTAATAGCTCGATTCTGCTGACACAGATACTAAATGCACACACTCACACTTCACATCACCAGAATGCAGTCCGTATTACCAATCTAACTCCCAAGTACCTACATTCTGCTAGGTGAACAGAGGCATAAGTTAAAAGTAACTGGTGTGTGATGTGTGTGTGTTCTGTTTGTGTATGACTGTATTTAATCCATACAAGACTACCATCATTAATCAGGCCTGTATGAGTCTTTAAACTATACCACGGATCAAAAACAATGAACAAAAAGTACAGCATAATAATCAAACATTAATTACCAGCGCTGGGTGAAATTGCTCATTAATTACAATGCTTAATTAATTACACTTATTAAGAGAAGGTGTCAGTAACATAGTGTTAATTATGACAAAATATTTTTGCTAATCTGATTTTCTAAATATTTTGATTTTGAAAACTCTACCAAAACTGTGTATGGGAGATTGTATGTCTGTTGGTAGAATATGTGTATGGTAGAGTATGGAAGAATGTGTGTATGGGAAAATGTGTGTATGGTAGCCTGTATATGATAGCATATGTATATGGTATAATATGTGAATGGTAGCATGTGTGTATGGGAATATGTGTGTACTCTCCTATTTGTGCCTGCAAGATCGAGCATTGACTCTTGGATCCCGCTTTTCGAACATCGGATGTTTACAGCAATGACTCCGGTCCTATTTCCCTATCATACGTAGTTTTAAAATTATGAATAGAATTTTCTTCCATAATCTGCTCCTTAAGTGCATTCCATTTTCGCACTACTCTCACGCTAAATGAAAAATTCCCAACATCTCTGTGACTCATATGAGTTTCCAGCTTCCACCCATGTCCCCTCGTTCTGTTACTATTCTGTGTGAACATTTGGTCTATGTCCACTTTGTCAATCCCCCTGAGTATTTTATACGTTCCTATCATGTCAATATCTTCTTTTTTCTAGTGTCGTAAGGTTCAGTTCCTTCAGGTTCTCTTCATATCTCATCCCTCGTAACGCTGGGACGAGTCTCGCTGCAAACATCTGAACCTTTTCCAGTTCCCTTATGTGTTTCTTCAGGTGGGGACTCCATGATGAGGGGCGGCATACTCTAAGACTGGCCTCACGTAGGCAGTGTAAAGCGCCCTAAATGCCTCCTTAATTAGGTTTCTGAATGATGTTCTGTATGGGAGTATTTGTGTATGGGAGTATATGTGTATGGTACCATGTTTATGGTAGCATATGTGTATGGCACCATGTACTCACCTTTTTGTGCTTGCGGTGGGCGGGGGTTGAGCTTCGTCTCTTTGCTCCCGCCTCTCAACTGGTTTACAGGTTCCTGAGCCAATTGGGTTATATCATATCTATATTTGAAACTGTGCATGGAGTCACCGCCACCACATCACTTCCAATTAGCTAAGTTCTTCTGTGTCACCACAAAAGAACTTAAGTTTGGCCATTTAGTTAGCGAAACATTACGTAGACACTGAGGCAACTTCTCGGAATCACGAGTAGTTCATTCTCAGGATTTCATTGAGAAAGTGATGAACAATAGCCCCACTTTGTTCCTTACATTTAATTGGTTAGTTTTATATCACTGCTCTTTTCACTAATTTACCTTTAGATAAAATATTTGATTGTATAAGAGCACAAGAATTAGCAGGTCAGTGCGTTTCTCCTACTCCCAGTGATTTGTTCTTGGAGCTTATTGGTGTGTGTGTACAATGCACCTATTTTAGCCCTCATGGGGTGGTTTTCAAGCAGAGGTTCGGGGGCGGCTATAGGTTGTTCCCTTCATCCTATTCTTGCACACGCACACACACACACACACACACACACACACACACACACACACACACACACACACACACACACACACACACACACACACACACACACACACACACACACACACACACACATAGGGGCCTCGTAGCCTGGTGGATAGCGCGCAGGATTCGTAATTCTGTGGCGCGGGTTCGATTCCCGCACGAGGCAGAAACAAATGGGCAAAGTTTCTTTCACCCTGAATGCCCCTGTTACCTAGCAGTAAATAGGTACCTGGGAGTTAGTCAGCTGTCACGGGCTGCTTCCTGGGGTGTGTGTGTGTGTGGTGTGGAGAAAAAAAAAAAAAAAAAAAAGTATTTAGTAAACAGTTGATTGACAGTTGAGAGGCGGGCCGAAAGAGCAAAGCTCAACCCCCGTAAAAACACAACTAGTAAACACACACACACACACACACACACACACACACACACACATACACCCACACACACACACACACACACACAGACACACACACACACACACACATACGGGTAGATAAAGACGGGTTATTTAACACAAGGGGCACACGCACTAGGGGACACAGGTGGAAACTGAGTGCCCAAATGAATCACAGAGATATTAGAAACAACTTTTTTGTGTCAGAGTGGTTGGCAAATGGAATGCATTTGGAAGTGATGTGGTGGAGGCTGATTCCATACACAGTTTCAAGTGTAGATATGATTGAGCCCAATAGGCTCAGGAACCTGTACACCTGTTGATTGACGGTTGAGAGGCGGGACCAAAGAGCCAGAGCTCAACCCCCGCAAGCACACTTAGGTGAGTATAATTAGGTGAGTACACACACACACACACACACACACCAGGGGGGTTCGTAGGGGGCCTCGTAGCCTGGTGGATAGCACGCAGGACTCGTAATTCTGTGGCGTGGGTTCGATTCCCGCACGAGGCAGAAACAAATGGGCAAAGTTTCTTTCACCCTAAGTGCCCCTGTTACCTAGCAGTAAATAGGTACCTGGGAGTTAGTCAGCTGTCACGGGCTGCTTCCTGGGGTGTGTGTGGTGTGGGAAAAAAAAAAAAAAAAAAAAAAGTAGTTAGTAAACAGTTGATTGACAGTTGAGAGGCGGGCCGAAAGAGCAAAGCTCAAACCCCGCAAAAACACAACTAGTAAACACACCAGATCCCACAGGTCCACCCCAGAGGAGAAGCAGAAGAGAGTCAGTTTCAGGGTGATGTACTCGAACATAGATGGGATCACAAGCAAGACAAGTGAACTAAGGGAAAGAGCACAAGAAGTGAACCCAGATGTAATCAGACTCACTGAAACAAAACTCTCAGGAATCATAATGAATGTCGTGTTTCCCCAGGAGTACACAGTAATAAGGAAAGAGAGGAAAGGTAGGGGAGGAGGCAGAGTGGCCCTACTCATGAGAAAGGAATGGAGTTTCAAGGAGAAGGCTATCCTGGGCTGTAAGGGTTTTAGAGACGACATAGCAGGCACCATAACAATGGGAGGACTAAGAATAGTAGCAGTAATATACAACCCTCCACCAAATGACACTAGACCCAGTCAAGAGTTTGAAAACAATGACATAGCAGTTAACACTATAATTGAAAGGGCAGTCTCTGCTGCCTGTAGAAATTGATCCCACCTGCTCATCATGGGGGATTTCAATCACGGAAGGATTGACTGGGAGAACAAGGAACCACATGGAGGATACGTGGAGAGCAAAACTATTGGAGTGACTAGAAACTTTTTAGCCCAGCATGTCAGAGAACCCACAAGGATGAGAGGAAATGACGAACCAGCGAGACTCGACCTAGTCTTCACTCTGAACGACTCCAACATAAGAGAAATCGGTTTTGAGACCCCAGTAGGAATGAGCGACCACAGTGGGCTGGTGATTGAGTACCTGATTGAAGAAGGGCTATTGAACTCGAGGAGGGATACTGAAAACAAAAGGTTGGCGTACCGAAAGGGAAACTATGAGGAGATAGGAAAATTCCTAACAGATATAGCATGGGAAACAGAGCTCAGGGGAAAGACGGCCCAAGATATGATGGACTACATCACGCAGAAGTGCAAGGAAGGTGCAAACAAGTTTGTCCCAGTCCAAAAGGAAAAGAGTGAAATGCAGATGAGAAACCTATGGTTTAATCAGAGATGTAGGCTAGCTAAGCAGCAAAGTAAAAGGGCATGGAGAAACTATAGGAATAACAGGACTCCTGAAAACGGAGAAAGATACCAGAGTGCCAGGAATGAATATATCAGGATGAAGAGAAAGGCAGAAAGACAATACGAAATTGACATCGCAAGCAAGGCAAAGACTCAGCCTAAATTGCTGCATAGCCACATCAGGAGAAAAACAAAAGTAAAGGAACAGGTTATGAAATTAAGGATAGGGGCAGAAGAATTCACTACAAACGACAAGGAAGTGGGTGAGGAACTGAATAAGAAATTCCAGGAGGTCTTTGCCTTAGAGCAAGGAGAAATTCCAGAGATAAGAGAGGGAAAAGTTAACCAGGAACCACTGGAAGAGTTTGAGATTACCAGCGGGGAAGTAAGGAACTGTTTACTAGAGTTGAATGTGACAAAGGCTATAGGCCCAGATGAAATCTCCCCTTGGATACTAAAGGAAGGAGCAGAAGAACTGTGCCTGCCACTCTCCATAGTGTATAACAAATAACTGGCAACAGGGGAACTGCCAGAAATTTGGAGAGCAGCTAACGTAGTCCCGATATACAAGAAAGGGGATAGACAGGAGGCACTGAACTACAGGCCAGTGTCCCTAGCCTGCATACCATGCAAACTGATGGAGAAGATTGTGCGAAGAAAGCTAGTGGAGCATCTGGAGCGAAAGAACTTTGTAACGCAGCATCAACATGGGTTCAGGGATGGCAAATCCTGCCTCACAGGGTTACTTGAATTCTACGACCAGGCAAGAAAGAGAAGAGTGAGCAGACTGCATATTTTTGGATTGCCAGAAAGCCTTTGATACAGTACCACACAAGAGGCTGCTGAAAAAGCTGGAGATGCAGGCTGGAGTGAAAGGGAACAGGAGACAACGAGCCAGTGTGAGGGGTGAGGTCTCAGATTGGCGAGACGTTACAAGTGGAGTCCCGCCGGGGTCAGTCCTTGGACCTATACTGTTTCTGATATATGTAAATGATCTCCCAGAGGGTATAGACTCGTTTCTCTCAATGTTTGCTGATGATGCGAAAATTATGAGGAGGATTGAAACAGAGGATGAAAGTAGGAGGCTACAAGATGACCTAAACAGACTGAATGCATGGTCCAACAAATGGCTGTTGAAGTTCAACCCCGAATAAATGCAAAGTAATGAAACAAGGCGGTGGAAACAGGAGGCCTGACACAGGATACAGAATAGGAGATGAAGTACTTAATGAAACTGACAGAGAGAAAGATCTAGGAGTTGATATCACACCAAACCTGTCTCCTGAAGCCCACATAAAAAGGATAACGTCTGCGGCATATGTGAGGCTGGCTAACATCAGAACAGCGTTCAGGAACCTGTGTAAGGTATCATTCAGAATCTTGTACACCACATATGTAAGACCAATCCTGGAGTATGCGGCCCCAGCATGGAGCCCATGCCTTGTCAAGCACAGGACGAAGCTGGAAAAAGTTCAAAGGTATATCTCTAGACTAGTCCCAGAACTAAGAGGCATGAGTTACGAGGAAAGGCTGCGGGAAAGGCACCTTACGACACTGGAAGACAGAAGAGTAAGGGGAGACATGATCACAACCTACAAAATCCTCAGAGGAATCGACCGGGTAAACAAGGATAAACTATTCAACACTAGTGGGACGCGAACAAGGGGACACAGGTGGAAACTGAGTACCCACATGAGCCACAGAGACGTTAGAAGGAACTTTTTCAGTGTCAGAGTAGTTAACGGATGGAATGCATTAGGCAGTGATGTGGTGGAGGCTGACTCCATACACAGTTTCAAATGTAGATAAGATAGAGCCCAGTAGGCTCAGGAATCTGTACACCAGTTGATTGACGGTTGAGAGGCGGGACCAAAGAACCAATCCTCAACCCCCGCAAGCACAGATTGGTGAGTACAAATAGGCGAGTATACACAAACACACAGGCCAGTGGCCGAGCAGACAGCACGCTGGGCATGTGATCCTATGGTTCCGGGTTCGATCCCGGGCGCCGGCGAGAAACGATAAGGAGAGTTTCTTTCACCCTATGCCACTGTTACCTAGCAGTAAATAGGTACCTGGGAGTTAGTCAACTGTCACCGACTGCTTCCTGGGGTGTGTGTGTGTGTGTGTGTGTGTGTGTGTGTGTGTGTGTGTGTGTGTGTGTGTGTGTGTGTGTGTGTGTGTGAGTGTGTGTGTGTGTGTTTGTGTGTGTGTGTGTGTGTGTGTGTGTGTGTGTGTGTGTGTGTGTGTGTGTGTGTGTGTGTGTGTACTCACCTAGTTGTGTTTGCGGAGTTTGAGCTCTGGCTCTTTGGTCCCGCCTCTCAACCGTCAATCAACAGGT
>NC_091189.1:37036305-37043805 GCF_040958095.1 Procambarus clarkii | reverse complement strand
TTCGAACAGCAACGCAAATTGCTGTTCCAGCCTTCCTGTCCTCCTTATCTGCATCCGACGACCTTGTGAAGTAAATTCTACCTGCCCACTTACATCAGCTGGCAGGTGTACATGATCCCAATTTTACACGCTGTGCCACAGAGTGGGCCTCTCGTGCAGGCCCATCACCTCAACCACCATCCCTGAAAGCCCACAAGCAATCCAGCTGGGATGGCCCCATTATAGACCAAGTTGCTGCAGAGTGCATGGGTGCTGCAACAACACAACACGACATTGCTCGCCTCACAGCAGTAGCAGCCCCACATGCAGGGGATTTCCTGTTAGCAACCCCAATGTCGGGAACTGGCACGCGTCTCACACCACACGCCCTCCGAATTGCTGTGGCCATTCGCCTTGCTGCCCCAATCCACACCAGATATAGGTGTATTTGCGGCGAGGCGGTGGCTGACAGGTACGGCCATAATGGCCTACTCTGCCAAAGCACAGTGGGATGGCACTCGAGGCACAGTGAAGTTAACAACATCATCATGAGGAGCCTCACCACAGCTGGATGCCCAGCTGAAAGAGAGCCCCGTTACCTAACGCCCCGTAACTCTGATGCTCTTATTGGTCGCCCGGATGGTATCACAGTGAACACCTGGAAGAATGGCAAGCAGTTGGTATGGGACTACACATGCGTATCAACCCTGGCTAACACCTACATTGACCTCAGTGTTGCACAACAAGGTGGCGCTGCCACCCACAGTGAAGCAGCAAAATCCCGTAAGTACAGAGAACTGGATCACCACTACAATTTTGTCCCCATTGCTTCTGAAACACTCGGCGCCTTGGGTAAAAGTGCTACCAGTGTTTTGAAGGAATTGGGTTCTAGGCTCATTGAAACAACAAGGGACCCTAGAGCTGCCATCTTTCTTTTCCAGCGCCTCAGCGTGGCGATACAGAGGGGAAATGCTCACTGCATTCTGGGTTCCTGCCCGCCATCTGAGGAGCTGGAGGAACTCGACAACCCATGATAACCATCTTTGTACCCTATATGTAACTCATTTTTTTGTAACAAAGTTCAAATAAAACAAATATATATGTGTACATACAAAAGAATGGGGGTGGTAGGAGAAGATAATATTAGTGTTCAGTGAGAAACTACAAGGTCTCCTCTGAATACTTTTTATTTTCTTCTCCGAGGCAATGGGTCCCCACATTGGCACCAGAAGTGGTAACTTTTCACAAACTTTTATATATATATATATATATATATATATATATATATATATATATATATATATATATATATATATATATATATATATATATATATATATATATATATATATATATAAATGGAAATGTTCGTTTGTGCATAACCGCTAATCTCCGAAAGTTCTTCACCGATTGCTTTGAAATTTTTACATAACGTTCCGTTTGCATCCGAGCCGGTTTTTATATACATACTATATAGATGTCACGTCTGTGACGGTAAACCCTTGTTTACCGTCACAGTAAATAGATGTCACGTCTGTGAACACAAATGCGCACAAGCCTGAATTGTCCCCAGGACTATATGCAACTGATATGTCCAGTCCGTGATGGTCGAGTGGATTAAGGTGTCCTGTACACACCAGTTGCGTTGCTCCTGGCAGTATGGGTTCGAGTCGCTTCTGGGGTGTGAGTTTTCAGTTGCATTTAGTCCTGGGGACCATTCAGGCTTGTTTGCATTTGTGTTCCTCATGTGTGCCCCAAAGAATGAGGTGATTTGATAATATACTATACCCAAGATTACCATCCGAGTGCCGGCGGGGGGGGGGGGGGGGGGTTCAAATAGCTTCGGCTATCACCTCCTTATGTCCGGTCGTGATGGCCGAGTGGATTAAGGTGTCCTGTACACAACAATTGCATATATATATATGCATATATATATATATGCAATTATATATTATATTATATATATATATATATATATATATATATATATATATATAAATATATATATATATATATATATATATATATATATATATATATATATATATATATATATATATATATGTGTGTGTCGTACCTAGTAGCCAGAATGCACTTCTCGGCCTACTATGCAAGGCCCGATTTGCCTAATAAGCCAAGTTTTCCTGAATTAATATATTTTCTCTAATTTTTTTCTTATGAAATGATAAGGCTACTCATTTCATTACGTATGAGGTCAATTTTTTGTTATTGGAGTTAAAATTAACCTAGATATATGACCGAACCTAACCAACCCCACCTAACATAACCTAACCTATCTTTATAGGTTAGGTTAGGTTAGGTAGGTTAGGTAGTCGAAAACCAATTAATTCATGAAAACTTGGCTTATTAGGCAAATCGGGCCTTGCATAGTAGGCTGAGAAGTGCGTTCTGGCTACTAGGTGCGACATATATATATATATACACACACACACACACACACATGAACATGCCTAAAGACGCAAGTGAGGTAAACACAACTTAGACACCACCCTGCAGGTAGACTCGAACCCAGAGAGCACAGTTGTTCACACAACTGTCATAACTAGTACGCGCTAACCGATTATACCAACTCAAACCCTTCAAAACGAATGGAAATTTCGAAGTATTTACCCAACATCTCCGCTCCCCGAGGGCACGGGAGAGGTGTACGGTCACAAATACATTTTTCATCAAGCCACAGTTTTATAAAGAGACTCGTGTCTGCCCTATCTGGCGATCAATGTCACATTCCGAATAGCAACATCAGATAACTAAAATGATTGACTAACGATGAATCATCCACTTGCTGAACGAACTTCGACCCTTATTGACAGATCCGTAAGTGTCTTTACGCTCTGTCTCTAATGTACAATTGTCACGTAGGTTGATTCCCGGAATCAAGTCGGACCAATTATGTACGAGAGCTCAAAACGCCCCATGATTGGTTGAGGTCTTAGTTAAGAGCCAATCAGCCGTAACTAACGCATAATCAAGCATCTGGAGCCTTCCCCCCCCCCCCCCAAAAAAAAAAATATATGGTATGATTTTACAGTTTCTCTTCTTTATATAAATTAATTCCCCCCGGCTAAAACTAAATACAAGCACGGAGCTATTTATGTGTGTGTAGAGTGATAGGTTAAAATGTGTGGTAGAGTGTGCACGCCGCCACCTCTCTCCTGAGTGCACAGAGTAGGTACACCAAGGTTAACTCCGTTAGTATGTACTGTAGGTGTAGTTTGTTGGGTGTCTATGGACAGTGTATGACACCTACTGTTTGATAAGACCACGATGGCCGTCGTGGCATTTTTAATAAGGAAATTACACCCATTGTAATAAGTATTACATTAGTTAACTCTGAGTTGGAAAATCGAGTTATAGTCAGGTGGTATTCTGGCTCGCTTAGGTCGGGAAGGGTCACCCTCCGTCAGTGTTGGTTCAGACCTCTTCATGTGACGTCACCAGGCACCACATGACCCAAGGAAGATTTGTGATTCGTAGCAGCAGCCCGGCCTACTCGCTGATTGGTTCCTTCACAGTACAGAGAGGACAGTGTGTAGGGCGCGAGGCTAGGCTAGGCTGCCCGGCGCTGCCTAGCGTCACTCTGAAGTAGTCGCCATCCTTGGTAAGGCGTGGAGCCGTTAGTTGCCACCACAACAACGTTAACAACGTTTAAACGTGACACTAAGTTCTACTTGCTATCCCCAGACCATCATCGCAGTTCCGTCATTCAGAATCCGTTGTCGTGAGGATCAGAATTAACAATATTACGAGTGAAACGAGAGAGAGTACCACCACGTGATCTCTGCAGAGAGCAACAGACTGCAGTTTAAAGATCCGTGATTATCCATATCATCCATAGCAATCCGTTAACCAATTGCTACGTTAGATGACTATAGAAGAGGATAAGTAAATGTTTCCAAGTGAACTGTAATTTCTTCCATGTGAAATGAGTTAATTACAGCCATCCCTGTGGACAGAATATCCCGCCATCCGTGCCTGTCACCCCTTGTACCGTGTCACGTGGTCACCACCCTGTGTGTCACCACGCCCACGCTGCTCACCCTCTTGGTTAGAGTGCGCCAAACTCTCCCTAGTGTGGGATTTGATTGTTGCCGCCGAAGGCGGCTAGTTTATTGTGCACCCCATACTCATCCTGTGAGCGGTAGCGCAAAATTATTACAGAGGGCACAAAATGTCTTTATCAGACCTCATCTTAGATTATATCATAAACAATTTTATCTATCCTTCACACCTTATAGTTACAATGTCAGCTAGTTACAGAGTAAGTGTTATTTCAAGAGCCACATATTTACAGTAAGTTATCATACATTAATAGTAGGTCTTATCGCTAATACATAAAAGTTTGACCAATGGGGATATTACAGAGTCATAGGGGAGCTTCTGTTTATTATTAGTCCTCACAATACACTACTTGTTTCTGAATCTCATATGTCGTTCATCTCCTGGAAGCGAAATGTGGATACAGCGCAAGGATTTTAGGTAATTTATCCATGGTAATAAGATAGGTTGCCATATCATACAGCGTGAGCTTAGATTTATCTCTAAATGGCTCATTTTACTACAATCCAAGATATAGTGTGGGAGAACCTCCTCATCCTTGACTAACCATCCTGCGAGATGGGGACTTTTTGTATCACTGCTGCCTTATTCACTCTTGTGTTCAAGATATACTCAAAATACCCCCAGAGTCTGCCAGTGCAGACTACTTATCACATGCCTCTGACTAACCATCCTGTGTGATGGGGATTTTTTAGCATCACGTAGCTAGCTTTTTGACACACTGTACGCCCCTTCATATAGTCTAGGGTAGCTGCACAAATGCAGATGTACCTAATGTATTAATTAAAAAAATCTTAGATCTTAACTCAACTGCAAATTTATCAACTGCATGTATGGGATTGATTGAGTGAAAGAAGGCCGCTTGTACTCTAAATATACTCTAGGACTAAAAGTACTAGAGTACGCTAAATTTATCTCTTATTTGTATTTTTGCATAAATTCCAATTGTTGATTTGACATCAACCTTACAACTTGACGTTGTCTCATTGTCACCTGAAACAGGTGAGAGAAGCGTAGTGAAGCACGTAAAGTTAACGATTGCATTACTGAGTGATAACTGTAATTCGTCTCTGGTTGTGTATGAGATACACGTAAATTACACATACATTTATGGATGTACTCACCTAGTTGTACTCACCTAGTTGTACTCACCTAGTTATAAAATGGTATTAGTTGTGTGGTGTGGTGTGGTACAGTTCAATATTATACTGATTACTGTATTAGATTTCCATGTGTATCTTTTGTTATCATTTCAGAACAAAACCAGTGAGGTAAGGGTTAGTCTGAGTGATAACCTGAGTTATTATTTATTGCCTAATTAATTGTGATTATTAATTACTTTGATATTGAGATTTGTTTTGTGGTATAATTTTGTGCCTTGTTATACTATTAGTGCTATGATCTGATATAACATTTGTGCCAGGTTCTGGTTTGTCTGTGTGGCAAGAATTTATGTAATCTCTAATTATTAATATAAAAGTCATTGAAGTAATTTCATTGTTGTGATAGCTGTCTTTTAAGGCCGTGTATTAACGCAATTAGTACAGTAGTGACTAATTTCTTGTTTGGAAAACTGTCTTAAGTGACAACGTTGAGTTAACGTAATTCGTCTTGAATAATTACCTGTCCGTGTGGCAGTAATTAGTGTAGTTACTCACTGATTGTTTAATTGTCTTTGTGGTCGAGTAATTTCTGTGGAGAATTATTGTTTGATTGATTAATCTGTTTGTAGTGACGGATTGTAATTAAAGTAAATTACCTTTGATTTTTTGACTGTCTTGATGACAGTAATTAATGTAATTAATTAACGTAAATATTTAAAGAAATTTACATAATTATCTTAATTGTTTGTTTTGATTCAATTGATTGGAAATCAATTATTCTTGTCTGTGTGATAGAACTGTAACACAGTTGTTATTGTTTTGATCCCCGTCCATAGCGAGGTGTGTTAACGTCAGTGAGTTGGTTACAGGAGACTGTCTGTCACCAGTCTCGTGGTGTTGCATTGTTTTGGTATTTATTTGTTTTGATTGCAATTACTTTTTCTTTGCACCTTGAGTCCAAGTGAGCACCCGATGCTCAGTCTAGAATCAATCTGACCAGCCGAGAGCGGTACTGGCTTTGATCAATTAGCTGTTTTAGTGTCACTTAGGATAATTACCTACGATACATTTGTTATCCTTTTTATTAATTTTAAGTTTGTTAATAAATGTTATTTGTTGTTAAAAGAAAAGTGTCTTCATGTCAACACTTTCCAGTACTATTGCTCTAACTTTATTCTGCAACAAACTAGACTATTTCTTGCATTTAATGAAGGTTTGCTTCTGGATTCGAACCTGATTCATAACCACACACACCAACACAAATTTGGTGTGAGATCTTATTTATTACACTTAACATTAACTCTAAGCAATTAGGGAGCTATATGACCTAGTGGATAGGAGATCTAAGCAATTGAACTCCGACGGCTGATCTTATTTTCAGTTTCAAGTATAATTTCGCATCTGGCACTTAACGTGTTGGCTTGTGCAGTTCTGACTGACTATCACTAGTAATAGTCAAATAATAACTCACACCCACGACTGTGGCCCTGTGCCTGGGGCAGCCTGCAGCGTGTAGCGTGGGCGAGAGAATGATGAAGGAGCTTAAGCCAAAACATAAAGAGTACTAGATGGCCAAGCCAGGTCAAGGGTGTTAGAAGTACAAGCCAGTTCGATGATGAATGCCATATAATAATAATAATAATAATAATAATAATAATAATAATAATAATAATAATAATAATAATAATAATAATAATACTATTATGATTATTATTATTAATATTTTTTTACACAAATGTATATACGTACGATATATGGGCAGAGGAAGATACATTGGCAAAACAAATACATTACAAAGAGCCACTAAAATTTATTGTGCGTTTCAACACCAGCTAAAATGAGAGCGCAATGTGCACATGTCACTTCTGAGAATATTGCCATATGTAAAATCAGCTCTAGGAAAGGTGCCATATTATAACTCAGCTCTAACAAGGGTGCCAGCTACGTTGGTCAGAGAGGTAGGAAAAGGCATCTCTCCAAGCGAGTGTCGAAAAGTTTAGTTTCGAGTATTTATCTGTTGTCTATTGGAGAACATTGGTATGACTTCAGGCAGGATTATCTCAGGCCATCATCTTTTTTTTGAGATATATACAAGAGTTGTTACATTCTTGTACAGCCACTAGTACGCGTAGCGTTTCGGGCAGGTCCCTGGAATACGATCCCCTGCCACGAAGAATCGTTGTTACAACCAAGTACACATTTTACTGTTGCGTTAAACAGAGGCTACAGTTAAGGATTTGCTCCCAGTAAATCCTCCCCGGCCAGGATACGAACCCATGACAAAGCGCTCGCGGAACGCCAGGCGAGTGTCTTACCACTACACCACGGAGACAAAAAA